>NC_138746.1:30229601-30377101 GCF_965113295.1 Leuciscus leuciscus
TCAGTGGACCTACTTTTAACATTAGGTGAAAGTAGTCACACTCATTCATATCACAGAAGAATAATACATTTCTTGGCCATTTTTTTCTTCTTTAAAATACCATCTCTTGCAGCATGGTGCAGACTCGCTTTAAGGCTGGTAATTTACAACACTCATTAGAGTGCTGAAAGCACCTCAGTCAATCTGAACTGAGACGCCGCAGTCACAAACTACATCCTTACTGCAGTGCCTAGAAAAAAATCAATTACACATTAAACCCAGGTAAAGCTCTAATGTGGTCCTATAGAGTGTGCATGTCTATAAAGCTAAACATAAATTCATGTAGACTCCAGCATATTCCAATGAATATGGTACTTCTTTTCATTTTCAACAATGTTCAGTGAAAGGAGGCGCTTAAACTCGGAAAATCAAACAAAATATTATATATACAGTGCTGGGTAGATTACTTACAAATTGTGGTCCATTACTGATTCCAAATTACATGACAAAAATTGTAGTTATGTAATCCATTACATTACACATTTTAGGCAAATTAATCTGACTACTTTTTGATTACTTTTGACCAAACTAGTTTATAACATTGAATTGAATATAATAATATTGTACAATATTGATATGAAAATATAAAGAGAAAGAAAATATAGTCCATTCTTTGTTATCAACAACATGAAGTGCATTAAACAATGATCATTACACTACTTGCAATACATAGTTAAATGACTCAAAGAGTGATCATTATGTAATGTTGCAATTTCACAAAACTAGAAGACTTGAATAGAAGAATGTATGTAAGCGATATGCTTTTTTAGAAAGGAAAATTTAGAACATGAAAAAGAAGAATGAGGGACAATCAATAAATAATGAGAATTTACTGGCATTATGTGGAGAATATGTAATCATGTAATCAATAAAAAAGTAACTGTAGTCTGATCACGAGTATATTCAAATAATCCAATTACAATACTTAATTTTTGGAATCTGATTACGTAATCCAGATTATATGTAATCAGTTACTACGCAGCTCTGTTGAACACAATGATTTGACTTATTTTGTTATTGTCTAGCAATAAACATGAGAATTGGACATTTTACAATGATGTCACTTGTTGGGTCACAACAAAGATAACAAGGTTGAATGTAAAATGTGGGACACTGAAATCACTATCTTAAGGGCCTCAATCTAGTTCACAAAATAAATAACTAAAAATACAACAATTGTGCCTCTGAAGCTTTTAAAAATGTAATGGGACAGTAGGAAAGTGAAACATATTCACAGAAAGTGCCCTTCATGCACATGAGAAATGATCGCACTCTCCTTAACCTGCTAGTTGTAATGGCAAGAAGTGATTCTAAAAAGTTTCTAACTGAGCCAGCACTTTTATTAGCATCGCAAACTCGTTTTGTTTATTTGTAAATGCATAAGCCTGCAGCTTGTGTAATTGGCCTGGGAACTCGCGCTTTGCCCGTAAGGCCACGTTCAGGTGCAGAGGCTGATCTCCAGTCAGCAGAGCTCGGCCCAGCCCGTCTCCTCTCTGCTCTGCTCCACTGCTGATCTCATCTCCATATATGAGCTGCTTTGCACTTCTCGTGCCTGACACGATTAATTAGCCACATCCAGGTAAGGGAACTTCTGACAAAGTGCCAAGAGCAATAAACATTGATCATAGTCACAGACTTTTTACTGGCTTGCTTGATGGAAGGGGAATGCAGCCTTGCGTGTGTGTGTGTGAATAATGTGTCCCTGTGCGTTGGGGAACGCTTGTGCGTATGAATATGTCTGTGCGTGAGGATGCACTTATATTCAGGGGCCTCATGCATGTTTATTTATTTACTGATTGATCGATTGATTGATTGACTCACTGATGGCTTAGGCAAAATAAAACATGATCGAAGAAAAAAAGGACTGCTTTAAGTGTGTGTGTGTGTGTGTGTGTGTATAAAATAGGGATGCACTTCTATTTAGGGGCCTCATGTATGTTTTTTGTTTATTTATTTTACTGAAACTAGAAGTCCTGGTACCATGATGGTGGTTGAACAAACTCAGGGTTGCAGGATTAGTTTCGAGTTGACAAATCAAACCAACCAGGCTTTGTTGGTACCGTGATACTGATCATCAACTTTCTCTGTCAACTCAGGCTTTGATACTGAGTTTAGGTGTGACATCAATGTTTCCATTACAGATTTTCGCAAAATTTTGGGGATATTTTCTAAATGTCGATAAAAAAACTATTGCGAAATGACTGTGTTTTCATTAACCGATGTTATGCGACTAAAACGTAATTTTTTCCTCTCGTGATAAGTCATTCCAAAAATCATGTCAACGGATGTTGGTAGGTTTACATATCCCAGCCACCGCACTAGCCATTATTTTTAATCAAAGGAGACGTATGTTTGTTATCCAATCATTAATGGCACAGAAAAAACCCTTATACTTGAGAGCGGCACATATGAGGTGTTTCTGGTGTTCTGGGCCGTTTCTCCCTCATATCTGCTTTGAGGTCTTGTTTGTGGCATTTCTTTGAGGTTTAGAATCCAGTATTCCTGTAATTCTTTTGTCTTTTATGAATTTAATAAAGAACTCTGTCTCTTATTCTGTCCATACCGCGTCATCTACGTCAGGTGACCTGGAAATGCAAAAAAATGGCAAAATATTCATTTTTTCGAATTGGCTGAAAAACCAGTTAATTTTTATAGTTGATATAGGTATCTAGAGGTAATTGAACATTTAAGCTCACATACATGATCTCATTTTTATAGCTTTACCTATTTATTCTAAAGCTTATTTATATCACTTGTATATATTTATATTCATTTAAACTAAGTGTACATCTATAATTACATGGAAAATTGAGAGGCCACACAGCATAAACAAGTGATATATTTTTAGTAAGTAATCAGATTGTATTACCTAAAATGTGTAATGTAATGCAATATATTATGTTAATACCAACAACAATTTTCAGAATGTAATTTGTATTCGGTAATGGATTACAGTTTGTAAGTAATCCAAAAAGCACTGGCAACTAGCTTGTGTAGTGGAACATCTTTTTAGCATGAATGAGGACTAAAATGCATGATGATCATTTATATGTCATATGAATGTGCATTTTAGCCAAATCTAACCTATTTTTTTTAAAGATATATGCACTTGTTTGTAATATCCATTTACAGTCAGCTTATTTGAATGAGCATGATACCTCTAGCTACATAAACTAGTATGCGTAGGTCATCACGATCATGTCGAAGCACGCAAGTGCGTGTTGTGACTTTATAATAAACCATAGACCTAATTTTAGGGGGATTTTCTTTTCAAGGTCATACTGCTGGCAGGCAGCAGAGAACATCGAACACAATCCGCGTCTCTTTTTCCAGAGCTGGACGTCCTGAGAATGCACAGAAAAAAATTGCAAAACCAGAGCATAATGAAGCTGCAAAACAAAAACAGTGTGCCTTGGCCAAAAGGAGAGCAAATACTGAGGGGTGTAATGGAGGCCAGATGAGCTGACAGTAACAAATAGATGGAAGACTGGAGAGGTGGAAGAGCTTTCACACGGAGGTGTTACAGGATGTGTCATGTCCAGGTGGGACATGGGAGTCAAGTCGACCTGAGCGAAAGAGGACCGGAGAGGAAAGCAGAGGAGTGCAGACGGGAAGCCCACGGACCTGAGCTCTGGTGCATTTTCCATGGAGTTTGTGTGTGTGTGTGTGCACGTGTGTGTGCAACGGACAGCTGGGATTTCAATCAGAGACTTCTTTATGCAGTCTTCTAACACATAATGAACTGAAGCACTGCTCAGCATGAGCAAGCCTTAATCACACACACCGCCAGTGTTTTAGCATCATTACGGAACACACACACCACAGCTCACGCAATCAAAACCAAATGTGCATTGGAAAGACACGTCAGAAATGACAATGTGCTGAACGGAAAGTGATTTGTCCAATCCTTTAAAAGTTTATATCAACAATTAGTTCATAATAAGTCAGTTTGATTAAAAGCTGAAGGCCACAGGCCTGCTCAGTTCCTCAGGGGCTGATCTGGTGTATAAAAAAAAAAAATTACCTCACCCTAAACCTGTCAGCACACCATTACAGCCCACGCCGCCATATGATGGCATGCCAAAAAAAAAAACCTAAAAAAAAATACTGAGGCCATTGTAGCGAGAAGGTGTTGGCAGATGTAGGCTTAAGGAATGCAGTGACAGGGTTATTTGTTAGACAGAGTTTGTGCAATGGAGAAATGTTTAAGGGAAATAGGCTTCGGTCTGTGGGTTCTTATCAGTAAGCCTAATAGAGTTAGATAGGGGAATATCTTGATGAGAAATCAGATAAAGACAGAAAGAAAAACATAAACCTCAAAACACTAGCAACCAAAAGCTACAGTCTAGAAGCAATGACTCATGCAGGACAGGGAGCCAAAAAGAGGTTTGCAGCCCATCTGCAGGAACATGCACCAAGAATAAACTCGGAAAGTGACACAATGCATGCCCTGTAATCTGTTGTGGAAAAAGTTCAACTGGTGCCAAATATTTGTCATATCCCCAAAAATGTTTTTTTAATAAATATGGCGACTGGGGTCTTATCAAATCAGGGGATTCAACATGAATCCATATGACTTGTGTGCACTATATTTAAGTCTACTTAAGTCAAACAATATGTGAGGAACAGGGCTATTATCATTAACTAAATACACTGTATATGTATATATATATATATATATATATATACTTACAATATATAACTATATATATTGAGTTTTAGTTTAAGTTGACTAATACTTAAAACCAAATACTTAAAACTATACTAAAAGTAAACCTCTATAGACACATAAATAAAAAAGACACAAAAAAAGACCAAAAAGTTCTTATTCAAATGAAAACAGAAAATATAAAAATCAAATTGAATTCAAATTATTAACCAAATCTATAATATTATTAATATATCAATGATACTAAAATAACTGGACAAAATTAAGTATTTAATTAACACTGAAAATATTCCCCTCATCTGAATCTCATTTGATAAATTAAATATTTTATTTTATTTGTGACAAACTAATTCATGATACGTCAATCCGTCACAGCGGGTTTGAAGCCATTGACACTGGACGTCAACACCATGCGCTCTCGCCTGTCATAACAAAACACGACGTGCCAGTTCGAATACGCAGAATGCAGGATGAGAATTAAGAGATGCAACAGATGGAAAGATGTTCAGTGAATAGAAACTTAGGTCTGTTTTTCTCACACAAAGCTTTAGTGTGGCTTAGAAGACTTTATAGTGCATATGTAACATTGACCACTTTTATGGTAATCGCATGAACATACTTGGACATTTCTTCATTGGTCTTTCACAAACAAATACCAGCACAGGTTCAGAACTACATAATGTTGAGTAAAAAAGGCCAGCATTTGCATATGTGGGTGAACTGTCCCTTTAAGCTCTGTAATTCCCCCGGCCGTTGAAGTTCTAAGGAATGGTAAACTTGGCAAATGTCATGCTAACTGTGGCTTGATGTTAACATGCAGATAACACACTCTGTCAGAGGTTACAGTAGCACCTTTTGGCAACTCTTACTGGATGATTTGACTTGCTCAAGTCGCACAAATCTTGTTGTGAAAAACAAGTGAACATGCACTTGTATAAGGTACTTCAATTCTTTTTAAAGTTTATATTTAAATCAACAACAAGAACAACAACAAAAAAGTACTTGCAGTAATATAAAATGAATGAAATAAAAGGCCACTTAAGTAAGAGTACACTTTTATGACTGTTTCTCACACACTTAAGTACCCTTTTTAAAAGTGCACTTTGCAATAATGCCAAATCAAAAGTTTTATATTAAAGTACATTTTAAAGCATTTACATTCAAGTTTACTGTAAATGCTTGTGAGGTCTTTCGATAGTTTACTTTTGTTTAGTTTAATCATGAAATTACATATAAAGAAGTTAAGCGGGTCAAAACAGCAGTCTAAACTGTTATTTTCATTTAAGTGTGAATAACATGCAATTAAGTGTCTGAAAATATTACATTCAGTTCACACACATTATTTTAAAGTATATTATTTCCATAACTGCTAAAGTATATTTCTTTTTCCACAAGAGAAGGCTTGGGATGTAACACACAAATCATATTGACTACTAATATCTCACAACCCAAGGTTATACATGCAGAAGCAATGACTCATGTATAATTAGGAACCAAAAAGAGATTTGCAGAATACATTCAGAAAGAAATGGCAAACGTTAGAAACAAAAACTGTTCACCAATGGCAGGTTTGTCATATCCAAGAAATGTTTCCAGAAATATACTAGAATAACAGCTATAGGGTCTTTTCAAATGAGTGATTTCAGCATATTCCTTGTGCAATCTGACCGACCTGTCTGCGCAGGAATGCTCTCATAATGGAGAAAACATGAGGCTTCTTTCAGTTTGGAGAAGCCTGTGGAAGGGAGAAGGCTCTGCTTTAGTGTGTGCATTAGCCCGCTCATACCTGGGGGCCAATGAAGAGAGCCCTCAGGTAAGCCTTGTTGAAACAAATCTGAGCTGCTAATGACACGCACTGTGAAAATATTCACAGTTCATTTAGCTTGATGACAACTGAGCCCCCCTGTGCCCCCCGCTCCGCTGTTTTGTGTGTTAGTCATACCTTTGTGTCGTAATCTGCAACGGACGATGCTGTGACAACAACTAGCGTGGCATAATGGATGGGAAATGGGAATACTATCTAATTGTCTATTGTGTAATGTTTTCTTTACATGTTCAATACCAAAAAGAGAAGCTCACTTGATATGATGATTTTGGCATCACACAAAAATCTAATTTCAGACTTTATTTTTTATCCTCATGTCATTCCAAACCTTTATGCTGTTTGTTTTCTTCTATGGATCACAAAAGGAAAAATGTAAAGAATGTAATGAGGGATAGTTTATGTATAAATACACACACACACACACACACACACACACACACACACACACACACACACACACACACACACACACACACACACACACACACACACACACACACACACACACACACACGAGTACTCTTTCACCATTTTACCTGCACCCAGATCTCTTTTATTTGTCAGCAAACTTTTGACATGGAGGAAGAGTACACATTTTCCATTTACTTACTACTGACACCATACCTATACAGAGCCGGGTAAGAATTAACAAACATGTCGTTTAAGTCACTTGAAAGATTTGAAGGACAAAAGACTGAAATTTAAATTGACTGATAAATCTTCTCAATTTTCATCTTCTTAGTCCTTATATGGACACTTCATATGGACCACTTCTGGTCAATAAACTGTAGTTTTTATAGAAAAATACACTCTTAAATGGTGTATTGTGATTTTTTTTTTTACCCTCATGTCATTCCAAACCCGTTAGACATTCATTCATCTTCAAAACACAAATGAAGATCTTTTTGATGAAATCTGAGAGCTTTCGGTCCCTCCATTGACAGCTATGCAACTGACATTTTGATGCTTCAAAAAGTTCATAGAGAAATCGTAAAAGTAATCCATATGAATTGAGTGGTTTAGTCCAAATTTCATGAAGAGACATGATCACTTTATGAACAACTCTCAGATTTCATCAAAAAAGATCTTCATTTGAGTTCCGAAGATGAGCGAAAGTCTTACGGGTTTGGAATGACATGAGGGTGAGTAAAAAAATAACCCTAAAAAAAGGGTTCCAAAATGTGTGTGTTTTTTCAGCAATGCATAGAAGAACCATTTTGGGTTCCCAAAAGAACATTTTAGCTAAGTTCTTAAAATATATATTTTTTTTTATGAAGAACATGTTAATAAGAAAAAGAACCTATTCCCACTATAAATAACATTTTGATTAAACGAAAGGTTCTTCATGAAGTTCAAAACTAATGTATACAATGTAATTGTATAGAAAAGCACAGCATAAAGATTCTTCAAAATGTCTCTTTTTGTGTTCCAACAGCATTTTGGCATCACATGAGAGTGAGTGACAAACACTATTTTTGCGTGTACTCTCCTTTTAAGATCCATAATTCCCCAGGCTGTCAAAGTTCTATGGTCAGTTTTAGCCATACGGTGTCCTAATGTTGTGAACACACAGATAACGCTCTGTCAGAGCTTTCGTCAACTCCCTCTGGCTGAATTGACTCTGGTAAGTGGGGGCATGACACTACATTGGTCACTATTGAGTGAAAGGGATTAGGTGTTGTTAGTTTTTGAGAAAGCACAATGTCACCACTGTACATTAAGCTTTAAGACACCGTATTAACATCAGCTCAAGAACATTTTAGTCTCCGGACTCCAATTTACAGTTAGAGTTTCCTTCTTGCTTAGTCTGAGAACCGTTATCTTGTTTCTTCCCAAACCAACAAGTATGCTGAAATGCAAATTGCATCTGGCACCAAGACACAGTAATTTGACGTAATTACTACAGCTTGATACCAGAGTACGCTCTCGCTGCATGGCATGGATCCATCACAATAATCAGTAATTGCTCTCCATTTTTTGACGCAAAAAATACAGAAACACCCATTACTCTGTTCCACAGCAGCTTGATAATGCCACATTACAGAAAAATCCTTCACCAACTTCTATATTGTATGAACTCAACACCTGTAGGGCCCAGCATTTTCATCATCTGCTTGGAATAAATTGTAGTCATCATCATAACCATAATCACAGTAATAAAAAAGTCCTCATCCTCTTGCCAAATTACTGTGGCATTTGATTTACAGTAATTGTGCGGGAGAGGAGGGGTGGGGTGGTGGTGGGGGGGGTTATGCTACAATACGCTTTGCTGCGCCTCGACCGGCAGAGTACAAACACACACACACACCTGTGTGGCTTCCACCTGAGAAGGGCCGGATCCCAATGATATGCCGACATTCCCCAAGGCACACAATGACTAACATTGTGACATACAATAAACCAGGTGTGGATGGGCTTTTTTATTATTAGCATTGAAAATGTAATTTTTAAAAGATTACATTTTAAGAGCATTACACATTAAGAAGGAAATTGGTTATGAATGAGGTTTTGACATCTGAACTATTTCTGGATGTAATTATCGATTAAATATGACTGATAGAGACTCAAAGATTGCAGTCAGTCAACATTCAAAATGTTTTATTCGAGACTTTTGGAAGCAACAATACACTATAACGTTTGCTTCTTTGTTTGCATTTTTTAAATCTGACACAATTGTGTTTAACAAAAAAATATGTAACAGACAACAACAACAAAAAAAGATCTCCAGGATCTTTAGCTTGATTGATGAATATTCAAGTATTTTTTTCCCCATTAACAACAGGTAAAGACTATGATCAGAAGACTAGACCTAATACTGACCAATTGAAAGTGACCTTACATTTGTAACAGCATATAATGAGGCATAATCCGAAGTCTGTTCCTTTTCTTTCACGATTCAGATGACACATGGTTAGAAATGCTTCATCAAATTTTGAAAAAAAAAAGTGTGGAGGACTTGCAGACATCAGCCATAAATTTTACTGACAATACTGGGTTGTAATAACGGAACCGTAATGTGCGAGAAATTGCTTTCTTTTGTAACTCAAGCCATTTAGTTTGGCAGTTAGACAGATATGACACTGCAGTACATTATTCAGAAAAGCATGAGAAATCTTCAAGTAACATTTCCTTCAAAGAGACAAATTAGTGTTCAACTCTAAATTAGTAATGGATTTGGAGGACTGAAATGTGATCTCTGGGCTATATGCTTCCCAGCCTTCATTGCTACCATTACTGTGTCATAATCACATAATTTAGTTCTTTACAGGCCAGAACATCCCTGACATTCAGTACAGTACAAGCTTCTCTGTGGTGTCCTATGTCGGGGTTCCATCTTTTTGACTCGCCTGCATCCGTAATCTCCTCCTCGCAATCGCTTCCTGTTTCTTCCTCTCAATCTCGGCAGCTGAACATTTGGCTGTCGTATGGGATGAAATAAAAACTGCAAAACAACAACAAAAGTTGGGTTACGGTTCTATGGAATGTAACTGGGACATGTAAAACTTTTAACGCTTGAATTGTAATCTCGGAGTTTCAATGTTTAATTCAGCCCTCATAAACTTTCTCTACACCCTTTTTCTATAACAGCAAGTACATTAGAAGACAGACAGAGCCAATGTGATAGTTAAAGTAACAGTTCACCCCAAAATAAAAATATCATTTTCGCATCCTCATGTCTTTCTGCAAAGGAAACATATTTGAAGAATGTTTTTCATTGCTCTTTTCCAAGGACATAATCAAGAAGGGCTGAGTTTAAAAAAAAAGTTGATTTTTAAATTCTCATTTTTATGAACCGATATCAATTCTTAAATCCAGAGAATGTCTCTTTTAATCTAATCTAACACAAAATAAACATGAATGAACACCAGAAGGTATATTGAAAGATACAATACAAGTTCCTGAAATCTGTATTGGGTGAACGCTACGCGGAACTTTTCTGGGAGAACGCGAAAATACTGAAATAGCCACACTAAATCTTTGTAAGAGAGACACACTGAAAAACATTTACACTGGAAATATTCACTTCCTTTGTAGCTCTAAAATTTCAGTCACGTTCCCAGAGTCCAGCCAGGTTTAATGTTAAGGACACCAACGGCACTGGAGTATCTCACAAACATTCAAGAACAGCCATGTTTGAGTATGTGCAAGTGAAAATAAGATTTAAGAGTGACGCCAAGGCCAATATTTTCAGTTAATAATCACTTGGGCCCAGTGTTAAAGCTGTTTTTTGGGGGGTTTTTTGCCCTATTTTTGTCAAATTTCACAATTGATGAAATAAATTAATGGAATCCTTTACCTAAAATAGCATTTGTTTGATGATAATTAAACCAAATAATCAAACATGTTATATATTAATTTAAAAATGCAGCAGCATTTGTATGACAACAGCATTCTGATGAGTAAACTATTCTAATCCAATATAGTGAGTCCTAGTTCAGTTATTCATTGTCCATTTTAGTGAAAGAATGTGACTTAGGCCTACACATTCTGACTACCTTGTAACAGTTCAACTTTACACTCACTTGTTCTTTTGCATAATTTTGTGCAGATGCAACCTGTAATGTATTGATTAATCTCATAGTCCCATTAATAGTCCTATTAATGTAGGTTAATAGGACACTCTGGGTAGGTTAATCAACCCACTAGCAAGTTTAGTTTGCTGGTGGTCAATCATTGTCATTGACCGTCCCATCTTCAATAATGTCATTGACCTCCCAAAATGACTGACCATGATTAGATTAATTGTAACAATAAGGGTATGCTAACACGACAACAATATGCTTAATACTGAAAAGTTTTTCCTTTGAATTTTCCGCGTACAGACGACATCATTATCAAAACGATCCTCAAAAAGAAATCTCTATTGCTGTAGCTGAATAAACAGAAGATTGAAACGCTTTGATTAAAAACATGACTTATAAACACATGACTGCCTTATTCTGTGTAAGAAGGCACATCATCTCACAGAAGGATGCTCAACTGTAGTTATGAAGTGAGTTTGGAGTAAATGCATGTTATTAAATGTTGTCTGTTGTTGGACAAGAGGTTCATAAATGCTTCATGTTTTGGAAAGATGTTTGACGCGTGTTGCTTTTTCAAATGCACGTTATAAGTGACTCAAACTCACAGTGCTTTCAGATGGAGCAGCGTTTACAGAGCCGTACAGCAATGACAAGCTGCGCATAAAAAAAAATAAAATAAATTTGCGATTTTCAAATCTTTCAAATCAAATCTCGATTTAAGTGCGATTACATGGAAAGTGTGATTAATCATTCAGCCCTACCCAAAACACACAAAAAGTTTTACCTTTTTAGTTGAAAATGGTGTCGTGTAAACAGCCCCTAAAACTACTATATTTTACTTGCGCGCATATTTATATATATATATATACACACACATATAGTATATAGTGTATCTGAGCAATGTTAATATCTTGCAGTGTTATTTTTTTTCTTGTAATTTTCATAAACAGTACGGTTTTATTGAAATGTAGTTAATTATCGTCACTATGCATATTTTTCGTTATCTTTGTTCTCGCTGATTAAAAAAAAAAAAAAAAAAAAAAAAAATTGGTTCATTAACCAACATTTTTTAGCAGTTAAAGATTTGGAATGTACTATACATATAATGTACAAATCTATTGGACTACTTCTAAGATAATTTTATGGTCCTTTGGTTTGTGCTTTCATTGAATTGTAAAAGAGCAATGTGAAAATTCCTGAATTTTTTTTCTCATTTTCCACGGAAGAAAGTCATGCAGGTTTGGATCAACATGAGGGTGAGCAAACGATGACAGATTTTTCATTTACGTTTGAACTATTCTTTTAACAGGTTAAGCAAACTTGCCTATTACAGTCATCTCCTGTAGGAGTATTCTATGATGCAGTTTCAGAGCTAATGTGCTGCAGGTGTCAGTGCCACAACGTACAAAGCTTACCTTTGTTGGTCAGCGTCATGGAGTCCGACAGATGTCTTTTGAACGTGTAATGGTGGGAGTTAGAAGTATTTCCTACTGTTGCGCTGTGTGACATTACAGTCTTTGAGGTGTCCATGGATCCGGCAGAACCAGGCCTGCATCCTAAGGCACTTTTCACTTGATTCGATTGGTTTTGTGCATGTCCACTATGACTCCCTAATACAGAGCTGGAACTTTTAGTTGTCTGTAACACACCATAGCCCTGTTTAAATCCAGAGCTGCCACTTGTACACGGTACTGAGTTTGAGCGAGCAAATACGCGTGTGGATTTGCTTTGTTCTTGTGGTTGGCCCCTGCTGTTGATGCCCATGTTCTGAGAACAAATGGTGTCAGCGGAGGAAGGTGCTTTAGATGCAAAGCTTCTTGATTTGTCATGTGCAAGATTTTTGTACTTTTCGCTGCGTCTTTGCTGTTCTTGACTGGCCGATAACTTTTCCACATCATCGCAAGCCTGAAAAAGGAGATCGTCGTCATCTTCGTCATTCCACAGACTATCGGAATCAAACAGAGACTTCATGTCCTCCTCTGAAACCCCATCAAACTGAACAGACGAGGACTGACTTGAAACTCCACCATCTTTGGTCATTCCATCAAGCTCTCCTTGTTTTGTATCCTGGGATGGCTGTGTTGGCTGTTTTTCTTGATTCACAGGTGAAGTCTTTAGCAGCTTCTCAGTAGTGTGATTCTGGACAGAAGCAGGTGGCTTCAACCTAAAAGTGCTTCGATTAGATGTTTTGACATCAGGAAGTGTCTTGGTAAAGGTGCTGCTTTTGCTGGTGCTCTGTTGAGTTTCAAAACAGATGTTTCTGCCATTAGATACAGAGGGATTAACCTTGGCCTCAAAATTACATTTCTTAGAGCAAGACTTGGGCTGAGCAGTGCTCTGTTTCTGAGCTACATTCAAAGACACTGGGTTCTGGGTCATTTCCAACACAAATGTGTCATTCAGAAGGTCATCATTTTCCCAGTCATCATCAAACTTCGCCTCAGTAGCTTTAGGTGCGTCCACAGGAGCATTCTTGATTGCTGCAGAACTTGACCTCTGTCCAGCCTGAGCTCCAGGTTCAGTACTGCTTTCTGGTGTGCAGTTTGCTGATGGCGGGCTCAGTCTCCCACTTACGTGCTGAGTGGGACCATCAAACAGTGCCTGAAGCTCTTCCTCTTCCTGGCGGGCTAGAGATGAGCAGCCAGGTAGTTGTTCCAACGAGACCGGGATGGATGTTGATCTTTCTGTACCATCACTTTGTAGCTTGAGTTTATTTCTTTTTTCTGTGCTCTCCTGTTGTTTCTCTTTGTCCTGACGAGTCATATTGATGTCAAACTGCTTGGCAAGTTTCTTGAGGTCCTCAACATTGCTCTGCCTAAAGGAAAAAGATGGGGAATTAATGTAAATCTGAAAAATCATAAATCTGTGATATTAGTGTGTATGCCAAAACAAACTAAGGGTGCTCTGATTGATTGGGCACTGACTGTTATCGGCCGATAATAGCTTTATATAGTTTGATCGGTGGTCTCTATAAAGGCTGATCAGAAGAGCTGATCATATGACGCAAAATTCGCGAGACAATTTTTCTATACACAGCTAAAAATACTTCAGTCTGGCAGTTCTACCAGGCGTCTGAGAAGGATAATACATTTGCAACGTCTTGGCAGAGAGTGGAGACATTGCAGCGACAGCGGCCCTAAAGCAACGACAGCAAGAAACTAGGGCTGTGATATTTTAGCGCATTTCTTTCCTTCACAGCACATTCCTTACTCCCTAGAAGTACAAACCTGACGTAAAATACAGTCTACTGTTGCTAAACTGCAGAACATGCTCGATAATAAAAAGAGTTTAGTGAGCTTAGTGAGTATTTGCTTAAACACCGTGGGGTTATGTCTTATGTGAGCATAAACAGTTGGGAAATAAGTCGCATGTGTAACAGTATATTGGATCCATGCATTCCATCTTAAAGAGACAGCAGCGTAATATTCCTGCTGCCGTCTGTGTCATTAATGTTAATAAACAAAAGGCAGATAAATTCACTCACAGCTCTTTAGAAGATTTAGTAGGATTAATCTATATTTAATGTATACAGTGGAGACTATGCAATGTTTTACATTTGATTACTTTGTTGATAAAGACTGTTCTGTTTTTTTATTATTATTTATTAAACAGGAATGCTATATTTGTTGAGCTCCAAGTTGTTTCTAATCACTTCTAAGAGAGGGAATGGAATATATTGCACGTTTCCTGCCGATAAATAGGCAGGCAACGCCCCACATCATCGTTTTGATTATTTTATAGTAATCAAAATCATTTAGTTCAGTTAGAGAACAGACGCTACAACTAAAAACTGAACGCGTATGGTCAATTCAGCGTGAGCCGAACAAGACTCGCAGCCCGGATCATCAGCAGGAATCAGATTTCACCACACTTCGCCTCACTCTTGACTGACAAAGACGATGGCGGAAGATTTGGTTTCAAAGCGAAATGTAAAAACGACTATTTAAGTGAGTTTGTCATTGCACTGTTTTGTTGTTGCGTTTTTTCATTAAGAATAATAATGAACTCACCATTCAAGCAATTGCCGCCCCTGAATTGCCGCTAATTCCAAAGTTGAGCTTCCATAGGAATTAATGAAAGCGCTCACTCTGCGCCAGTGGACACACACCGTAAAGGATTTAAAAGAGAGGTGGAAAAAGAGGGAAAAGTACCATATCCGTACCGGTTGGCCCAGATCGGCACAGAAAGGAACAGTTAAGTAAAGAGAACGGTTTGGCCCAACTATGGAAAAAACAGCTAAAGTGGATTCGCAGCACTCAAAACAGCATCTTCTCTCCATGTTGACAATACAGACCAAACTCTTAGTGTCTCAGCTATAATTATGACAACACGATCTTCATGTTTTCTAATCTTATCTCCACTTTTTTTTTTTTCAAAGTCACTGTGAACACAGATCCAGTGGTAAAATGGGAAAAGATGGTGAAGAGAGTCATACAGTTGCAGCATATCTGTCAGGCAGAGACATTTTAAGCATGATAGGCACGCTTTAAGGATTGAGCCTGTTAGTGATCAGAGGACACGTACCGTGCTGAGATTCTCCTGACTCTGGGCTGTGTGATCTCTGGAGTGCAGGGTATGGCACTGTCTCCAATCCACTGGAGCACTGAGTCCCTTTCTTTAGACTTCTCAACCTTAAACGTAGTATAACTATTAGATTAAAATTACCATTACATACATAACTTCCATTCTATATGGATATAAATATTGTTTAATACTTACTTTTGGTGCAATCCTATTGACAATTTCTGATATCTCAAGGACTTTCACATCTCCTCCTCCTGTGAATGGTTACAAAGATTTAGTACTGATTAAGAAAGCAACATTTATCTGTTTAAGGTGGTATTATGCACAGTGGCAATCCACTTACAAATATATCTACAGTTGGAGTTTATACGACAATATACAAAGATGGAGTAATGCAAACAAACAGAGCTGGATGTAAAACACTTGCAATTTTAATATTTTTTACTTCAAGTCAGTGTGAACCGGAAGTTGCAACCGACTTTACTTCAGTGTTGTCGTGACATTTTCAAGTGAAACGGAATATTGAATAGAGGGCAGGGTTTTATTTTAGCGCACCTCCTCTCTATCCCTCGCTCATTGAAGACTGACGGTTGGAGGAAAGTGGTTAAGGATATTCCAGCCAAGCCATCAAACTGACATCATCAGAGAGGGAACACGATTAGAGCGGAAGCACATTTTTAGATTTTGATATTGTTCACCACTAGAATAGTAATGTGCACTAACAAAGTAAATAGTGTAAATCGTACTTTCATGATGACTTTAAGTTTTATGTAATGTACAAATGTTGCTGCACTGATGTCACATCATTAGTTATGAAAAAAAATTTTTTTGCATCCATAAAATTCATAGGAAAATCAAATGAGATATTTATGCCATATGTAAAAGTTTTGCTCATACCACCAACCTCTAATCGCTACACAAGTGATTGAAAAGAAATAAATACCGACTAGTGTAAGTTTCATGATCACACTTGCCATTCAAGTTTTGCGTGGGTGAGTTGGGATCCCAGATGATGTCTTGCGGAGATTCAGTCTCATTAGGCGAATCTCCGCTGTAACAACCGTTGAATCTGACTCTTGGTCGACGTTTGGGGGTTGTAAAATCTGAGAATTAAGGTAAAAATGTCAACAACACTATACTTTGTATGGAAAAATTAACGTGGACACTAACAAGTATTAGCATCATGAGTTTTTGGATATGTAACGTTACCACTGTAGAATAACACTATTCTTTGAGGCACACTGGAGTGCCATGCAAATAACATTATACATCAATATCGTCCAGTCGCACGGTAATACACCATGACACTGTAACAGTAAGTTAACGTTACTTCTGTAAGGATAAACAGCTGCTTTCCGATGCTGGTGTCTCACAAACCTAACTTCACTTACCTTTGCGACAGCTGTATGAAGTGTGATAAGACGGAGACTGTGACTGTTTGAGTCCGATCATTCGCGTCTTTGTTTTCACTTTCTTCTGGGAAAGTTTGAGAGTTCTGCTCTGATTTTCTCTCGCATCTGATATATGTCGCACGCCGATGTTTCTCTTGTCGGTCATGGTTTATTTGAACTAATATGAACAATACCGCTTCAGTAGTCATAACTTGGTTGAAATAGCAACAAAACGTTTGCGATATTTGGTTTAAACACTGAAAGTGTTTGGCTACTCAGGTAAGAGTGCTCTCCTGATCGTCGCCATGTTTTTTGTACGTTTACACGAAGACGCGTCTCTGATTGGTTCTTGGCATCTCGCGACATCTCGTGAAACTTTACATTCTCAATGCACTTTTTGTTTTTGTTGTCCACAAACAGTTTGACCACGTACAGAATTCAGTACAAAAGTAAATTTTAAATATTAAAACCAAATGTCGGGGGCGTAAGAAAAATAATATTAAGGAAATTAAAATAAGTAGGCCTAATAATGAACAATCTATCCTGTAAATGTAACCTAAGTGTACGGTGAGTTAATATAACGTGCATACACTCCTTTGGGCTTAGAAATAGTAAAACAGTGTATTATGAATGTGATACCAGATATGCTGACACTAAAAATAATAAGAAAAAAGTTAAATGCAAGGTATTGATGTAGTATCATTGATGTAGGCCTAGTAAAAATGGTGAGTGATGTTTGCTGTAATTAATATATAGCCTAGGCCAGGCCGACATAACATATCACCTAACTAAATAGGCTATTATTAATAACAATAAAAACAGTAATTGCTAAATAATAAAAAGTAATTGGCAAAATGTGACATCTCTTTAATAAAATATCTTAAATTATTTTCAACTGAGAGTCGTTTGTTGTAGAATCAGACAACACTATTTGATTCATTTGCAGTGTTAAACATAATATCAGTATTTATTAGAAGGGTTCTTTACAATTATTAGTTCAAATGACATTTCCATCTATTTGGTTGTCCTCAGTAGAGCATTAGCCCACATGCGTGTTCGACACACTTCAGACATTGATATGTTTATCCCTCAGCAAGTCATTCAAGTCAGGTCACTTTTATTTATAAAGCCCTTTATACAATACATAATTGTACAGCTTAACATGGATGAACAGAAAATAATGGTGCAAACCGAGTTTATTTCTGCTGTACAGTAGCTCTAAAAAGAAAATAGTGTCATTGGTCAGCTGAGGTCAGTTCGGTGATCATTCAGTTCAGTTCAGTTCAGTTCAGTTCAGTTCGATGACTGTGTAAAGCTCATCAAATATGCCATCATACTCTTGCTGGTTACTACACTACCTGAAGCTATAAGATTTATTTAGAAGGTGGATTATTGTAAAGGACGTTACACTGCTTCTGTTTTGTAAATATTGCTGTCTGAATTTGTAAAACAGCTGTTCTCTATACTGTTCTTTATTTAGCTATTCAATAGATAATTTTGTAATTTAGATAGATAGATAGATAGATAGATAGATAGATAGATAGATAGATCCTATATCTTGAAGTTTGTATTGTGCAATATGTATTTTTGTATTTATAAGTCTTTGCCAATTGAAAGCACTAGATGGTGCCTGTATTCTTTATTAGAGGTGTGTGTGTGTGTGTGTGTGTGTGTGTGTGTGTGTGTGTGTGTGTGTGTGTGTGTGTGTGTGTGTGTGTGTGTGTGTGTGTGTGTGTGTGTGTGTGTGTGTGTGTGTGTGTGTAATGTTGTGGAGGCTGCACACTGAGTGTGCTGCTGATATAGAAATGCTGTACGGTGCGGTCGGGCTCCCCTGCTGGAGTGGTGTGTGTGAGGGCCAGACGCTGCTGTCAGCACTCACAGCTGACACACACACACACACACACACACGCCTCAAACTCTACCTGCTGAGAAGAACCACTAGTCAAAATAAAAACCTTTAGTTGAGACATGCTCCTCAGGAATAAATGGACAAGAAAAGGCCTCTATGAAAGCAAGGGACCTTGTAGTAGTCGTGCGTCATGGACAAATTCTGGTGTTGTATTTGCTTTGATGTTAATGCACTGTAACTAAATGATTTGTCAGATTAAGCAGCATGGATGTTCCGGCATTAATATGTGCCTCTGCAATATAAGTGACTGATATTAAGTGCCTACAACTTTTCTCTTTGTAATAATATAAGGAAACACTAGTGATCCAATATTCGGGCCCACTAGAACCAAATCCTACCTTGTAAATTAATCACACAAAAATAAGTCCAGGTTGCGTAAAAAAAGAGAAAAAAAAGAATTGTTTTTATTTTTGCATATATAAAATAAAACTTATTTTAGAACCAGTGTGACATGATTTAAGCACACAATAATTAATTACACAACTTTTTTTGTAAATCCCATTACTGTACTGTCTCATTTACCAAAATATTTGTAAATACTTTACAAATGAAATAATCTTTTATTAAATAGGCAATGAGAATGCAGCCCATTATGAGAATGTAGTAATACAAATGTATGGAGAAACGTGCTTGTCACAATACTAAAAAGTCTTAATGGTTCTAAAACAGGCTTTATTTTCTTAATGTAAAATATAATAAAATAAAATAAAAAAAAGGGGTGAAATACGATCCAAATATGTCCTTGACAGATTTGGTGCAATGCACCCATATGTATTCAAATACAGAATGCTGGATAAAACTGTTAAAATCATAATTTGTAGTGTGGGTCTAGACATTAAATTAATGTTAATTAAGGGATGATGAGGAATATGCTCTATCATTCTTAGCAAGCATCATTAATTAACAGATTAGAATCGGATCCCCATATGAAGATATATATAGACATGGTTATTGTTCTGTCAAGTGTGCTTTTTGGGTCATATAAGCCATCTTCACAAAATCATGAGGCACTGAACAGCGTGTTTAAAAGTCACCATAACACCCTCTGTCACACGAAATGTTAGCATTTCACAGAGCTGGATAGTTAAATAGGAAGTAAAGGGCAAAGACATGTCACTTTCAATCTGAATATGAGGCGTCACGCTGAGTTTCTTGTTTTCTTTTTTTCATCTGCAGTGTTTTCCGTCGCCTTTCCGCCACAAACGGCAAAATGCCAAAGGCCGCAGAGGGAGAGCATTCGGCTTCTGGAGCTTCAGCCGCCCAACCCCTCCGCTCTCCTCCGCTTTTTTATTTATCTGTTCCGCCTTGGTTGTTTAGACCCAATTAAGAGGCTAATTGTGGAGATCAGGGAGGATTGCATTGTTGTAAAAGTACAGAGCGCATGGCTAATTGCCGGAGCAGCTGCCAGTGTTTATGAAAAGCCGGGCGGATCTGCGGTTCTCTCGGAGGAGAGCGAGCTCTCGTCCTCCTTCGGATGTGGTAGAGAGAGCCAGGTGAGCGGAGAGCATTCCGGGGCGGGACAGAACTGAAGCTGCAGAAATAATTACCACCACCGAGGGCTTCTCTTTCTCTAATCTTGGGCTCTCGCTCCCCAAGGCAGGCGAAACCTTGAGGATGACACCAAGCATGTGGCAGAACTCGGCGATATGGAAGGGATCCAGGATACAGATCCTCTGCCAGCTTTTATCTAAATGATCTCACTCTTATCTGTGCCAGGTGTTTTGGGTGGGAGTATGTGAAATAAGGCACACATCTTTGAGTCACCGCTGAGGCTGTTATCGAGTGATGCTTTCTCCCATAGCAGATGGGTTTTTCACAAAGTAAACTTTAGGAACGTTGTTCCGCATGGTGGCAGCTTGTTTTGGATGGATGAATACCTTCATGCCGCTTCTCAAAAGCAGAACATGATACAGTGACATGACACCTCTTGAGCCAAGTTTACTCTTTTGACATTGTCATTCTTTTAGCATTACTAAATGCCTTTTAGGTTCCACGTTATTTTAAGGTGTCCTTGTTACAGTGTAATTATACATTGTACTGAGTAATGTGAATTAACCATATGTACTTACTATAGGGTTAGGGTTTGGGTTGGTTTAGGGTTAGTTGCATGTAATTATGCATAATTACTGATTATACTACAGTAAGTACACGAAACATACGTAACAAGGACTTTTACATTGCAACATGTTTTGGCATTATGAAAACTGTTTGACTTTAGAACATTATTTTGACATTACAGCATTCTTGTATAATTATGACAATCATCTGACACTGCATCATTATTATGGCATTTGTTTAGAATAATGAAAATCGGTAACACTTTATTTGACATTGTCCTTGTTACATGTGACATGTACTTACCATAGTAATAACAGTAAATGATGCATAATTACATGCAACTAACCGTCGACCAAATCCTAATCCTACCCTAACCCTATAGTGAGAACTTGTAGTTGCTTAATATTACTCAGTACTTAAATATATAATTACACTGTAACAATGACACCTTAAAATAAAGTATAACCTGAAAATCTTTTACTATTGCGACATTTGGGCGTTACAACATTATTTAAAAAAATGCGCGAATCTTAACGTTACACTATTTTGTCATTACAACCTTTTTGTGCAACTTTCTTGGTATTCAATACATTTTGGTATTACAGCATTTTTTTCGACATTCTTTGGCATGGCAAGTTGCAACATTTGGCATTACAAGTTTTTTCGATTATGACAGTTTTGACATTAAATAATTCTGGCATTATGATATTCATCTGAGAAAAAAATCTGAGGCATAACAGCATTAAACATTATTGTGACTGTGTATTATTTTACTATTGCGACATGCTTTCGACATTAACACTTTATTTAAAAGTTTGCACGATTCTTGCTGTTACAAAACGTTGTCATTACAACCTTGTTTAACTTTCTTTTATCAAATTTTTTTGGGTATTACAACAGTCTTTTGACATTACAGTATGTTTGACATTATTTTAGCATTACAATTGTTTGGTTATTGCAACATTCTTGGCATTATGCCAACATTTTGATGATTATTACATTATTCGTTTGACATTTCGGCATTCTTTTTGACATAACATCAGTAGAAAATCATTAAGGTTAGAAATGGGTGATGCAATTAGACAGAGAACTGTGGGTAATTAGACAGTTGTGGAGGTCTTCTACGTGCAACATTTTAGTGCACGTAGATCAGACGAGAATCTCTGGCGTGGATCTCAGTCGTGCTTTCAGCTCTTCCGGTATCTCTTCTCTTCTGTCCTCCTCTCACAGTGCTTCCACCCTCTCCCCTCCAAGGGAGGCCCAACCTGCCCGGCTGCCCCATCGCTCCTGCTCTCTCATTAATCTGTCCACAGGAACGTCCGGCTGCGCGGCAGCTTGACTGCTCATTTATTCTGTTTAGAATAGCGACGCCGGTGATAAATGTCCCGCAGAGCGCACATGTGCTAAAATATTCATAAATTGGAACTCTTAATTTGTGAAGGTGGAAAACCAATAAATTTCAGGAGTGGTGACAAGTCATGTTATATTTATATGAATATGCAGGCCATGGGTGAGACATTGAGATTAATACATAGTGTGCTTGCTATTAACCAATTCTAATTGCCTCTTTGCGAAATTAGCATGTCGACTGATGTGTGAGGAAACAATAACGTGTTTGATGCTTTGATGTGGTTTCCTACAGAAACAGACCCAAATTTGAGAATTGTCGACAGGCATATTAAAGGAAGGAAATCACAATCCCAAATCTGAAATCAAGCCCCTCTGATTAAAGACAATGTGCACAGCTGTTTTACATCACTTCCATTTTCTTTTGTTCTTTGAACAACCCTTTAGGATTATGAAATATTATTATTTTTCAATAAATCCAGCCATTTTTCTCTGTCGAGCAAACAGATGGCAATGAAAGCAGCTCCCTTTTAAAGTTACTCTTACTATTGCACATCCTAAAGTCTACATTGTTCTGTTTTGCCAACGAAACTTTCGTCACTATGTGTGGATTCCTTGCAGGTGAGCACAGGGTGGCAGCTGCTTCCTGCAGTGTTTTCCTGCTCAGGTCAGTCTCTCCTGGGGAAGCAATGACAAAAACTAGGCCAGATGGTGCAGGAGAGCGAGGCAGAGTGGGCTGTTCTCAACCCGACCAACTGCATTGCATTCAAGGTGAGTGAAAACGGTCTCTTTAATTAATTTCTTTAATATCTCAGTCATTATTCATAGACAGCATCGTGGTTAAACGACTTAAAACTATTTAATTTAGATCATTTTTAGTTTACCTTTCTTTTTTTCCTTTTCTTTTTTTGTGTGCTTACTATTTATTCTGTTCAATTATCTTCCAAAGCAGCATAGTTGTATTGTATGTCAATAATTGCTTAATGTATTTCTATGTTTAATTCTATTTTTATGAGAAACAAAATTAATGCTTGAATGAAGATCAAACTTTGAGCAATTGACCTTAGTTGTCATATATACATTTTTACCTAAAAGTCTTTATAATGGCATGCATTGTATAAATGTCCTAGATCACACATCATTTTCTAAACTGTTTCATGGAGTTTTTGTCACCTAGCAGTAAACCAGAACAACATCCACCTATTAACACCATAGCAATGCCCCAGCAACTGCCTAACACTCTAGCAACCACCGAGCAAAGACCCAGAACAACAACCACTTACTAAAACCATAGCAGTTCCCCAGCAACTGCCTAGTAACAAGCAACCACCTAGAAACAACACAGAACAACAACCACTTACTAAAACCATAGCAATGCCCCAGCAACTGCCTAGTAACACTCTAGCAACCACAGAGCAAAGACCCAAAACAACAACCACTTACTAAAACCATAGCAGTTCCCCCAGCAACTACCTAGTAACACTCTAGCAACCACCTAGAAACGACCCATAACAACCACCAACTCACACCATAGCAATGCCCCAGCAACTGCCTAGTAACACTCTAGCAACCACCTAGAA
The DNA here is from genome assembly GCF_965113295.1 of Leuciscus leuciscus. NCBI lineage: Eukaryota > Metazoa > Chordata > Actinopteri > Cypriniformes > Leuciscidae > Leuciscus > Leuciscus leuciscus. The sequence continues at coordinate 30,253,467 of NC_138746.1, forward strand.
ATGACCCATAACAACCACCAACTCACACCATAGCAATGCCCCAGCAACTGCCTAGTAACACTCTAGCAACCACCCCGTAACAAACACAGCACAACTACCTACTAACACCATAGCAGTGCCCCAGCATATGCCTAGTAACAGCCTATCAACCACCTAGCAAACGACCCAGAACAACAACCACCTACTAACACCATAGCAATGCCCCAGAAACTGCCTAGTAACACTCTAGCAACCACCTAGAACACCCCATCAACTGCATAGCAACTCCTAAGCGACCATCTAAAATACTTTAACAAGCACCTTGCAATACCCCATGTAAACTGCTAGAATATTATAGATACCAACTAATGTCTTAGCAACGACTAGGTGTAGTGACCTGCTATAAGAAGACTATTATCTAAGACTATTATCTTGTTTTCTTTCCTATTTCAAGGGAATCATTTTCTTTCATTGTCTTTATTTTGTAAGACTAATTATATTATTTCAAGCAAACAGCACAGCACAACTTATCTCGAATTTCTCTCTCCTCGTCATCTGTAACTTTCTTGTCTGTTCAGGCTTTGATCTAAAATTGGCCTCTGTAGAAGACTTGTGTACAGTAATTTTCATATGGGCTTTGAACATATTGAAAAGGCTCATAGCTGCTGTCGCTTTTATCCTCCGATTCCTTTTCCCTGGGAAACGACGAGCATATGGCAAACACCCTCACTGGATTCTCAGACAACGGGAGGGACCGTATTCCGATTCCTGCATCCTGTCATCGGCGAATCCCAGGGTGCTACCCGAACCCACCCTCCCTCGCACATGCACAAACACACCGTCTCTTCTAGACTTTGAAATGCGCTCTGCACTTGTCTGACATCCTTAAACTGGAACACAATGCTCCAATCCCTCTATAATTTTGCCTTATTTTTACCTGAATTTACTTAAATCACCTGCTTTTGACTGTGCTTATTTTGTCAAGTTAAAACAGTTAACATTAATCCCAAGATTATTAACAAACAAATGAAATGTAAGTCATTTTTTGAAAATCTTCTGAAATCTCATTTGCATCCATGTTCAAATTGAAAAATAACACTCTTGAGGTGTCGCACCATGTATTATGCCACTGACAACTCTGTTAGTTCTTGCATGTACCTTTTTGGAGCTTGACAGATGTGGTCGGAACATACAAGTGCTTAAAATAGAAATACGGATTTAAAATTATGTGAATGTGTAAATAACATATTTTCCTTATTGAGTGAATTAAGTTTTATGTAAGCTGGCTAGACCCTTGAATAGGGGAATAAAAGGGATGATCCTTTTTCATTCATCCTACATATATCCTTGAAGCTTTGTTTGTTAATGCAGGGGAATTAAGGCACAGTAATAATGATCAACATGTCCTTCAATTGATAAATGAGCACACTTGATTTGAGAGCCACTTGACGCCATTGTCACCTGAGAAGGAGTGAGAACACGTATAAAAGCCATCAGAGCCTCGTAAAATAACAGATTTGACAAACTCAGCATTTGTTGGGAGGCGGTCAATGTAATTTATTATCTTAATTGGAGTATCTCCTTTTTTTCTCTTGTAATTAATGTCAAGAATGTCTCCTCAATATAGGGCAATCACAGTAATTGGTATTGCTTAAAGAAGGAGAAAGATCAAAGCTTAATTTGCTCAAGTGAGAACACTGAATCGCTGAACTCTTTCAATTTAATTGGCCAACTTGTGTTTGTGTTTACTATGAGTGGTGTTTGCTTAGGCAAATATCATTGTAACAATTGTTCAGGGGCACAAATACCCATTTGTCGGAGAGTATACAGCATCTCCACCAATCAATTTAAAGAAAACCCTATTTGAGAGGTGTGCTATTAATTTGCAAAACAATCAAAATTACGGGTTTTGTCAAAAGGTTGATAAAATGGGCACAATAATCCCATAGACTTACAATGACAAGAGACCTGGGGCCGTATTCACAAAGCATTTTATCTTACCACTAGGAGTACTCCTAAATCGCACTAAAAGATTTTAGCTAGTTTTCTCTTAAAAGTTATTCACAACGCCTTTCAGACCTACTCTTAGTAAAGAAAAATGAAAACTCCTAAACTAAGAGTGAGTCTTCGTTGCTATGGATGACGTCATTACTCATGCACGAGCTTGACTGAAGTGACCACCTTGATTGGCTGATGATTGTAACGCGGGAATGATTCCAAACACCTCCCCTACGATGATGAGTGACAGGTGACAGGTCTGAGAATGCGTGCGCTACACAAGTAGTGCGAAGGACGGAAGATGATGAATAACTGAATAAATAGCCTAAATGAATAAAGAGTAAGGCAAAACAAATATATAGTAGCCTAATGAAACATGGATTGATGCAATATCTTTGCAACATTATTGAATTAATCTGTCTCTATATGCCTCTGCCTACGTTTGCAAAGAGAAGAACATTTTTGATTCACAATGAAACGTTACAATTAGTTTACATGCAATGAGTAGCCTAGTTTTGGTTGTTGTCGGTGGCGTTATTGCATCCAATGCAAAATTGTTCCCTCGCGATTGGAAGCTCCTGTAGCCGCCGCATACGCATTTCAAAACATCGCAACATTAAATGCCACAAAAAGCGGTTTGTGAATAGGTCTTAGTGAGTTAGGAGTCCTCTCGACTTCTTTTAAGCTGTCCCAGGCTTAGGTGCTACTTTTAGGGCTAAAATGCTTCGTGAATTACTCTTAGTCAAAAAAATTAGGAGTCCTAAAGTTACGAGTGACACGCCCATTATTTTTAGGAGTTGCTCCTAAATTCGCCAGTTAGGAGCTACTTTTAGCCTTAAAATTCTTTGTGAATACGGCCCCTGAGCTATATTTTCATTAATTACATGAATTTACATAAAATACCTCAGCTGAATCAATTTATGAATTGTTAATTAGAACAACTGTGTATGTTACTTATAAACTCAAATCAATCTATATTATTAGAAAAAAATAAAATAATAATCATAAATAAATAATGCACAAAGGTATTGGAGCGCATCCTGATTTTGCCGAGTTAGACGCGTTCCTGTAGATCAACTACATATTTTGTTGATCCTGAAATAACATTCCTGTATGTCTGAAAATGTTGTCTGAATCATATCCCTACCCATAAACCTAACCCTACCCACAAGGTATCCCTAAAATCAGAGGGAAATGATAGTTGAATAACACTGATGTAGAAGCACCTTGTACAATCTAAACAATGCTGGGTCAATTATGGACAAACCCAACCGTTGGGTTTATAATTTTAAACCAATGGTTAGGTTTGTCCATATTTGACCAAAACATGGTTTGAAACAACCCAACATTTTTTAAAGTGTAAGCCTAAATTTGACATAAACTGTAAACTTGTCCCTCAAACCTGATTGGTTGATTGAAATGTTGTTCCAGGACCAACAAAGATGTTGATCCAGGAAAATGTTGTACTTGGTGAAATCAGGTTCTGCAGTCTTGGAAATCACCCAGAATTATGGCGGTGAGTTTTGCACAGGTAAGCACCACTCACATTATCATCAGAAAATTGTGGGTTGTTCCTCTAGAGTTTACATAGGTATTAAGTTATGTGTTGTTATGCCATTAATAGCAATACGAACTGATCTAATTAAAACGAACATATCTAATCTAATTTTGAATTAAATTAGAGTGAAGATTGCAATGGTGTCCACATGGACGCCATTTGTTTATTGACCGCTTTTTCTGATGGTTTCTACAAGGTGAAACAATTACATCTTCGGTGCAAGCATCGTGCATTAAGCATCTCCAAGGATGTGTATCTCGTTCTTTCATCATAAAGAAAATACATGTGGCGCTCAAGCTCAGAAATTTGCAATTACCATAGATTATCACCAACACAGCGGTTTGAAGTAATTATAACAGGTCCCACATCGTCCATATAATCACCTCTCAATTTGAGCCTGTTTAGAGTAGTTTTCTGCAAACATGCATTAAATGGTGCCTGTAGCTCTCCCTTGGAGGCATATCACCGAGCTGGGGAGAACGCTCAGCCAGACTTTTATTACAAATCGCCATGTTGTATGCCATAGTTTCTTTGGATATCATTGTAGGCTTTCAAGCACAGTGGAGGGCAAGAGGATGCCAGCTCTTGTTAATTTATTATTGGCAATTAGCTTAAATTAGTTTTAGAGGATTCAATAGGAGACAGAATACAATACTGTAAGAAATCTCAATGAAAGTATGTTCATTTTCAAGGAACTAAAGCATGAATAATAAAAGAAAATGTGTCAGTTTTACCATGGCATTCAATTCACACACACTCTTAATCAGCTGTGATGAGCAACATGACATTTTGTTGGTCACTTGGTTTTGATTTCTGTGCTGTCAGTGTACCTCAGCCTCCTGTGAAATTTCATTGGTCCAAAATCATGATCCACTTTTAGTGCCTTAAACAAGCAAAATGGTTAAAGGGGTACTTCACCTCTGGCAAAATGGGCTTTCGATAAAACTTAATTGGCTGCCTATAGAAAAGCAAAACATTTTTAAAATCGGTGTTACCTGACTATAGAAAAAAGAAAAGAAACCCTTAGTGCACTTGGCATGTTGCCGTTCAAGGCCACTCCCACCAGTCTGCTATGGAAAAGCTTGGCCAGGCTCCTTGCTTTATAGGAAACACTTCTTAGCAAACTTTTAGTCATAATGGTGTCGACTTGTATTGTTCCTGGGTTCAAGAATTCAAAAAGTAAGCGTTTAGCGGGAGTGAGTTACTTTGGGTTTCCTGTGAAGGATAAAGGCTGCAAAGAATACGAAATATGATACGGAGAGACGACACAACGGGAAACCTATGTGTTTGTGGTCAACATTTCAAACTGGATGACAACCACCACAGTGTTTTAGGCCAAACGGAGGGGAAAGGCTGACAGAAGCTGTCGTTCCGTCAGTTCCATCCAACCTTGAAGCAAAACGTTGTCAGCTTTAATGCTGCTTAAAGAGTCGACATAGTACGATACAATTTTCAATGATAAACCTACCATTTCAATAGCCTAACTGTTATTTAACTGCCTTCACATGCTATCGGAATTACATTTCCTAGTTAAAATTCGTACATGAACGCCCTCTCAAGTCGTATTTTCCACTGGGATGCTGGGAATAATAATTTAATAATTGATACCCCAAGTTCCTGAGTTGCGCGGGCCATAAACTTCAAACATGGAGGGAAGAACAACTGTTGCTGTGACTGCTATTCTTTATTAGTTTTTTATTTTATTTCTTCACAACTGCTGCATCGCCTTGTCTTGTCGTTAAAGTAGTGCATATTTACACATATGAATAATCTGAAGCGTATTGTATGTTTTATACACTGCAAAAATAGCCTGTATTTGACTGAAAATCCAGAATCATCAGCAAGATGATAAGCGTGGTGAATGTTTATTTAATTGTCAGTGAATGAAATGCTAAATATCCGTTTGGCTTTAATAAGATTTTCCCAATAAATAGGCAATAATAAACCTGGTGTCCTAAATGAGTCCTGTTCTCTCCGACAACAAAGCACTTTAATGCGACAAAGTGGGAAGTAGGAAATTTCAGATAGCACATACAGGCAGCATTAATAACCCTCTGTTGATCTGCCCGTGGGATACAAAAATGCTTAAAGGGATACTCCACCGAAAAATGAAAATTCTGTCATCATAAACTCACCCTCATGTTGTTTCAAACCTGTATGAATTTCTTTCTTTTGCTGAAATTCATACAGGTTTGAAACAACATTAGGGTGAGTATATGATGACAGAATTTTCATTTTTCGGTGGAGTATCCCTTTAAGTTTTCACGAAACTGTAATGCTTTTTTATAAAAATGTATTGTTGATAAATATTAACAGTGATTAATGTAAAGTAAAATTTGACATGATGAAATACTGACTACATTTTAAAGAATATTTTTGTCAAAAAACAATAAGACTAAAACAAAAATATATATAAAAAAAAACAAAATAAAAAAAAACACTGCCTGTCATTGTGATCATGGCTGGATAGGACAGAAACTCAGAATGACATCGAAGAGAGAGATTTATTCAGTTGTCACTTAACTGTGTCATGTCTGGTTAGGATATGGTGCAACTCTATATTAAACATCAAATATATTCTGACTCCCTTTGATTGTGCAACATTTTCACTTTCAGTGTGAACAGACACTTTCCGTTTTGATGGAAACTTGTCACGGCCACATCATAGACGGCCAGTGTTAGTTTTTTTTTTTAGGTTTTTTTTGTCTATAATTCCACACTTGCTGTTATCTTTCCTCTACCCACTCGGAGCAGCTGTTGAGTTATTTATATCTGAAGCCACTGCAAATAGGCTGGTAATTAGAGGCAGGAGCCCTGTTGAACAGACACTCCAATAGCAGGCGGGCTTTGAGAGGGACATGGCCCACAATGCCCCTCTCTCCCAACCCGCACACCATCCCTCTCAGGGCTGGGAACAAGTGGGAGATAAACCAGAACTTGACTTCACTGAATAATTGAAGCCGTTTTTACAAGGGCAACAGCCCGCTATCTGACCTCATAAAGTGAGTACAAGAGACTATCAGAGCCTTGCAGGAAGAGAGGGAGAGGGATTCAACGCGGCACAAATAACACAATGTTTGCATTTGGTAGACAAGGGACACAATGATGATTGCTTTTTTTGTTTCATGTTATGCTTGAGGGTCATAGTTCTTTTACCACATGTATAATTTATATCATTTGAAAGCATATGCCATATTGTCTGTGTGTAAGTTATGAACCATTTTAGAGGCAGAGAATAAATGTAGTTTTCACACAAAGCTTAGTAACTCTAGCATGTTGAGTGAAAAGTCCTGTAGTTTAATGGTTTAGTCTCTTTTTCAAAATATATATATATATATTTTTTTTTTTTGCTGAGGCTGTTTAGGTAACACCAAAGACTTTATGTATTGAAGGGACTTTGGTAACACGTAACATGGTAAAACACACTGAGGTAAGAATTGCCTTACATGACTAAATATTAAGGCAAATTGACATTTGATGTCATATTTAGGCAACTTGCCATGCGTTTGAAATAGTGAAAGAACCATGTTATTTATTTTAAGCGCATTTTTACAATGGTCTGATTGGGGGAAAAAACATAAGGGTCTTTTGAAGTTGTCATTATTTAAAGTAAGTAGTAAATTAAACATTGACTAACAAAATGTTTTTAGTTTTATCTTATGTGAAACTTCTGATTTTATATTATAGTTTAGCTTTTTTTATGGCAAAATTAAGTTGTTAAAATTAAACAGTAGCATTTTGGCTTATGTCTAAATAAATATATTAATCAAGTATGGGAAGGTCTTTATAATAAATAATCTTTTTACTCTATGAATGTTTTTGTCTTATTGGATACAAAATATTTTAATATTATTTTTGTGAAAAAAAATATGAATTTGGCTGTAACAAATTACAGTATTTTTTAATGACAACTGTGACAACAGTGCCCTGGTTTCCTCTAAATTTGGCATAATATACCATGGTACAGTAAGTTAGCAACATTATTTATTTAGAATAAAACAACATTACAGTCTATTAAATAGGAGACACTCAAAATTGTCTTCTGTAAAACAGTTTCAGTTGCATTTTCCCTCCTCCTCGAAATGATAGAGGAGAGAGGCGGGAAACTACTCCCATTGTGGGACTCTGGCTCCCAGGTGAGCCCTGATGCTTCATGCTAATTTCCAACTTTCAAAGCTTGTAAACTTTATCTAATTATACACAAGAACACACTACTGCGCCCAGGTTTTGGCAGGTTGCGGCTTTAATTTATGAAAAACAAATCTGAAATATGCAGATGTCTTTTGTTTGAAGCAGATGTTTAGTTCTGTTTGCCAGAATTCAATCAGCGGTCTCGTGGGGGTCCTGCATGCGATACATGTCCAAGGGGCTGTTTGAAGTCTGACGGGGACACGGTGACGCGACTCAGTCACTGAAGTTCACCCCGGCCTGCAGTCGCAGCCTGCAGCAGCATTTCGGGTTGCTTTGACATTGCTTTCAAGGAAAACTTATGGAAATGCAGGCTGATCCAATAACGATGTGATATTTTATCCAGCTGGCTTATTTGTACCGGAGTAAAATGGTGAAGCTCATGTAGTCCTTGAGGCCTCAGATGTAATTCAGATGACCCCTTTTGTCTTCATGTCATTTACAGAGACAAGCTAGTTCTGAGCCTGTCGTAGGATCAGATAGTTTCCATCTTCATATGTGCAGCAAAACTGATAGCAGAGAAATGAGGAGAAGTGTCGAGGCAGACGGAAGAAGGATTTATTCCCAATGTAGAGCTTTTTGTGTCTCTGCCACGATGTGTTTACATCAGATGTGTTCCGACAAACACTGTCAGCTGCATTCATTTTTAATTAATGGGGCTCATTAAATGATGGGTTCGAAAAACGCAGCAATTATCATTTATCTTGATATATTATTTACAAGGTCTCATTCTCGTGGATGGGGAGGTAAATGTGTGCCGGGGGAATTCTGGGAGGTTACAGGAGGTTGGAGAACAGGCCGTTGGGATTTTGAAGCACCTGGCATCAGAGAGAGAGAGAAAAAAGGGCAGCGTTTGACTTCTAAGCGGAATACCAAGGACCATTGTTCAGAAGCTTGTTGTTTCGCTCCTTAATGAAGCTACATGAGGATATTAATGAGCAGTCTCTTCTAAACCCAGAGCTCATCAATTATTTACCCTTTCTTTACTCTCATCAGTTTGTTTTATTCGTCTGTTTCTTCCATTTGGCTTCTCCATTCATCTCTTCGACACGTTTCGTCTCTTCAACAGATGGGTGCCGGTCTGAATTTCCATCTAGCTTTGGTTGTTCTTTCATCTTGGGCCTTTGAGTGTTACCTAGCCTATTGTCAGCGGGACGGCGGAAAAACAAAAAGCTGGAAACGCAATATGACAGATTCACACTTTTATTGGATGTTCATTGGAAGAGCAAAGCTGGGAATGCAGAGAGATTTATAATGTTGAAGTTTCACTTTTATGTTGGAAATTTTAGTCGTCGTGTCTCTGCTGAGATGAAGATAGAAATCATTACTCAACATCTAAAAATGTTGTCATTAGTTTTCACCTCTATGTTGTTCCAAACCCGTATTAGTTTCTTTTTACAGTAAAATCTGCTTTACTATGTGCACATAACATTTACACGTAGCTTGAAAAGTGAAACGTCCAATATGGATGTATCGACAACATCTAAAAGTGTTTATGTATGCACAGCTTTAGAATTTTGTATGCATACTTTATATTATATTTATATTATAAGGTGCATTTTACAATTCTGTAGATATGTTTGAGTCCCTAACCCTTACACTCTCAAATGAAAAGGTTCTTTATTGCATCCATGGAACCTTTCTATTGTACAAAATGTTTGTTTTATTTTTTATTTTATTTTTTATGGAGGAAACAGTTTCTTCAGATTATATACATATTCTTTACACTTAGAAAAAAAAAAGAAGAAGGTTATTTTAAGAACTGATCAATGAAAGGTTCTTTGGGGAACCCGAAATGGCTCTTTTAAGGCATGCCGCTGTGAAAACACCCTTTTGGAACCATTATTTTTAGGAGTGTACCCTAAACCTTACCTCTTCTCAACTATATAAAACATTTAATAGGCAGATTAAACCAGATAAATACATTAAATAAACGTGATTATTCTTCTTGAACCTTAAAGCACTCATAAACAATTGTTTATAACAATGTTGTTAGAAAGCAAAATTCTAACATTTTAGATGCTTTCAATAGATTAATTATGCATGTTTCAGTATCTATGCAAATATTTCGTTTATTTTCCTTTCTGCTATAAAAAAAAATAAAAAAAAATGTGCAGTTGTATTTTGTAATATGTTGTGATTAGTCATGTGACGCATGTGATCCAATGGCGCTTGGTTTCAATGATGTCATCCAAATCCGCCATTTTGTATCTGAACATAAACACAAATGACTGGAGGATTATCCGTGGGTAAAATGTTTCAAACACTCCCCCAGTCTTCTACTGTTTGGAAAAATAGATCACAATTCGGTTTGGCACTGCTGATGCTGCACTTACGCATAAAAAGGAAAAAGAATTTCAACTTGCCGTTTGAATATCAATCTAGTCTTTCAAATGAGGGGATCTATATTTCACAATAAGAGTCAATCTGACGACAGAAGGATCCTTCATCATAGTTTGTATACTGTATGTATCTTTAAGGTTTTCTCGTGTTTATTGTTCATGGAACTTTTTTGTGGACTCATGTATGCGACCCTTGATGTCAGCCTCATTATATAACAGCTGCACATCAGTCATAACACTGTCATTGCCATGGCATTGCAATTAACTCCCTCAATATTGTCTTCTCTCGCCCCGAGACTTCAGCTATAAGTAGATTTTGTCCCTGTCCCTGCTTTCCCAAACCATGTCTTGGCTTGGAACTTTCCCCCTTTTGTGGATTCATGACAGATGCCTAATTGAATGATGAATGTTCCTTTATTACGCTGTAATTGAAGTGCCACATCTGTGATTGGTTGTGGGGGCTGCGACCCATCTTTGATTGGTCGGGGTTCCATGTGGCTGGCAGCTACGGCCCACTATCCATCTGTCTGCACATCCTCAGACCTTATTCTCACCTCACAGATCCATCGGATGGGTGGGGGCTACTCAGTGAATCATAATAAATTATGCAAACGAGGCCTTCAGCTGACAATAAGAACTCCGTTCGGGGTTTTGTTCGGGGGCCTGCTCGTCTCATCTTGACCCAGGCCTGTCTGATGCGGCCCTGTCCTGTTCTCCTACTCTTCTTCTACTCGCCTGCCTGACCTGACAAGCCTGCGATGAAGATTAATGACCCCACCCTGACTGACAGCGGCGGGAATTGAAGGGCAAAGGAGGTCGTTTATCATCCGGTGACAGGTGCCATTCAGTCCCGCAGCCGGCCCGGCTACCGACCACATGCCTTTTCTTTTCTTTTCTGTTTTGTTTCTCCTTTCCTTAATCCCACCCCTCACCCCCAACCCCCGCTCTCCTACTTCAATGCGAGCTGAAGGCAATGCCTTAATAACTCACCCAGATTTAAAACTCATTCTTTGGAGCGAGCCTGACATGAAAATAAGAAAATCAATCCTGCACGTGTGCCGGGCCGCTACTTGCTGACTCTGAGGCACTCAGCTTTAATTTGGATCGGGAAGCTAAGGGCCAGCGCAGGAAGACATTTACAAAGCATCATCCATTATAATTTACCAATAACGCCAACTTTGGGGATCATTACTGCCCGAGCATTAATGATTCATTCTTTCATCTGCAGAGTTGTTCCCTCTGGGCTCCACTCTTAGCAAGTGAGGAATGCTTCTTGGAAATGCACCTCGTACATATCAGCTCTGTTTAAGCCGACTTTCCTTGTTCAAGATGTCTTATGCATTACTAGCAGTACATTGAACATAAAGTGGTGACTAGACATGTGCCAATATACTGTAATATGACAAATCACGATCATTAGCATGCACCGTGTTCTAATCATGGGCACTCCAAAATACTGTGAATAATTATTACAAATTAGCCTATTCAGATTTTTAAAATGCATTTTAAGAATACTTTTCCAACAACTGGTTAAAATGTACAAAACTGCGTGTATGTGAACAACCCCAACATGCATGAGAAGCATGGCGGAACAAGTGAAGGATACGTGATGAATGGAAAATGCACATTCACTCTCTCACAAGATGGAACTAATGGAAGAGCAGAAATGCAGCCGTTACCCCGGTAATCCCTGTAAACAATGTTATAGCTGTGCAACCTCTTGTTTCTGAACAGTATTTAAATGTTTCAAACAAATATTTGTATTTGCAATGGTGTTCATCACAGCACCAAATTAAAGACTTAAAGGGATAGTTCACTTTGAAATTAAATTTAGGTATGTTTTAGCTTACCTCAAGGGCATCCAAGATGTAGGTGTCTTTTTTTCCGCAGTAGTTTCAATTTTGATATTTTTAGGTCAAACCGTTCTTGTCTGTCAGTCATATAATGCAGGTCTATGGTCACCACCTCAAAGAGCATGCACAGAGAAGTCCAAATTAAACAATTCCCCATCGTAAGTACACACTAAGACACGAAACGAGCGGTTTGTAGAAAACAAACAGTATTTATATTGTTTTTACCTCTACACAACCACGTCCAAGTGATCTGAGGGCGCGCGCGCTTCCTGGTGTGTTACGTGTGCGCGCGTTCTGGCTTAGTCTGCGCAAGCGCCTGGTTGTGTACAAGAGGTAAAAAGTAAAACGATATACTGTTTGTTTTCTACAAACCGCTCGTTTCGTGTCTAAGGCCATCGATGTGTACTTACGATGGGGAATTGTTTAATTTGGACTTCTCTGTGCATGCTCTTTGAGGTGGTGACCATAGACCTGCATTATATGACTGACAGACAAGAACGGTTTAACCTAAAAATATCAAAATTGAAACTACTGCGGAAACAAAGACACCTACATCTTGGATGCCCTTGAGGTAAGCTAAAACATACCAAAATTAAATTTCAAAGTGAACTATCCCTTTAATAAGCAATTTGTTTTCAGACATAAACATGTTTTACAATTTAATCTGGATTAAACCATCCTGTCCTAGCTGATAGCAACATGTTGCACAGACTGATGATGAAGAATATCATTCCAAAAACACGTTTTAAAGATAATCCAAAGGGTACAATAATAACAAAAGATAGCAGCAAACACTCTTGACACAAACAAGACCAGACACTGAACACTGGAAAAGGAGGAACTTAAGTACTGACACAAACAAGGTAAATTAATGACACTCAGGTGAAAACAACGAATTAATCATGTGCGTAACCAAAGGAGTGGCAGGAAATTCACACAAAGGAACCCATGTGACTGATGAAAACAAACTAAAAGTCCATGAAAACGAGACTAACAAACACAACTGACATGTGGTGACACTAGCCTAGACATTGATTGAAAAATGCATTATTATTGTTGCAAAACTTTACAATAAGGCTACATTAGACAGTAAAAAAAAAGCATTTATTAATTTTAATGTTAATTTCAAAATTTACTGATACATTATTAAATTCAATTCAATGGACGTGAACAAACATGAGCTAACAATGATCAGTTGATTTTTTTTTTTTTTTTTTTTACTAACGTTAACAAAGAATAATAACTTCTGTAGTAAATGTAGGTATTGCTCATTGTTAATGTTAGTTAAAGGTGCGATAGGCGATTCCATACAGAAAGTCTCCTTATATCCTGATAGCAATCACTGTGTTAATCGGTCTAAATGTATTTTTTATAAATATCATCTGTGGAAGGTGTAGGACCATAAAATGTTCGTTCAATCATTGCATTCGGTCCGAATGAAACGATAGCATGTGTTCCCTGTCAGTCAATGTGTTTGCACACCACTGCGCAGCCTGTTCACGCAGACATCTCACGTCATCAGCGCGTTTCACGTGCGCTGTGCAGACAGAGCGAGAGTGGCAGGCAAACAGCAACAACCTAACAAACTTTCCTTCTGAACTGACAACAAGTGGCGAGTATATTTCATGTTCTGTGTACCACTGACTTTGCCCTATGCAGATTCAGTGAGATTCGACTGTCGGTTCGGATATCCATGGGTGATTTGTATCAGTTCGAATGACCTCATTCATACGCTTTCATATGATCTGCTCAAACCTCACTGACAGTTTAGAGATGGGCTTTCATCTACTTCAAAAAAAGTATATTTCTATACAAATCACATTGTGGTTATTCATACAAAATCACTACCTTGTAAAATAGTTATGTTTTCTCATGAGATTGAGCTGGTAATGACATTTAATGCACCTTGAAAGCATGTGAGTGTACACATCTCAATTATAAGTTTTAAAATATGACCTTTTAAAAACTGACCTTGACGTACTGTAGTCCTGAGGGTCTGCAAGGGTTATATTGTATATATACATAGGTTACATGTTTTTTTACATCACATTTTTTTCAGTCAAGGTGACTGTAGGAACATTTGCATGTCAGATAACGCCTACAAAGGTGTTTTATTTTTAACAAATTCAGTGTTGATTTTCAATCTTAGTCTTGACGCAGGTGATACACTGATTTTATTTTGGACATGCACTTTTCTCTGGTATCATTTAGACATCCACTATATTTCTCTGTGGGAGTCTTCTCCTGTAGCTTTATCTTCAATATTCCGTCGCAGGCTAATCAATCTCTGACACATTAGCACTGAGCTGAATTAATGAAGTCACTGTTGCATTCTATCATTTAGCTCCAACCAATAAAGCAAAGAGAGTGTGTCTTTACCTGTCCCACAATGCTCCGGCAATTCTGAATTATTTTATGCACAAGGTTTATTAGTTAATGGAGCTTAATAATTCATGAACGATTAATGCAATCTCACCCAGTAATTAGCATTGTGTTTGAGAAATATGGGTATGTATCTTCATTAAGTATCACAGATAGTCTTTTCATCTTAATTACGGCCTCTCGTTGTCATTTTTCACTTTCTTATTATTCGTTTTTTTTTGTTTCTAGATACACAAATGGCTAGCACTGAGAAATGTGCTCATTACGGATAGCTCAGAATCTGAAGCGAAATGTTATTTGAAGGTGTAAAGAATGACTCTGGAGAACGCTCTGAAACGGGCTCTAGCTGCATGCTTGCAGCAGCACTTAACATGATTAAGAATCAAGCCGCAATTCGTATTTTTGGTCTAATATAAATAAATCGTATAATGAAGCCATAAAAGTGCCTCCATTATTTCAGCAGGGGCACGGGATTAATTATCAGCGAAAGCTCCATTGATTGAAGGATCCTGCCGAGGTATTTAGTGTAAACCTCCAGACTACATTAAAGAGTCTGCGGTCGTCATTGAGATATGTGATCCTTTGCTTCCGGCAGGTATTTAAGTGAAAAAGAGGTTAAAGTTGGGATTGAATTGGCAAATGTTCAGTTTTGCTCTATTAAGTCTAATACTCAAAGCCACATGGAGTTGTATGTTTGCCGAGGATTAATTAGTTTCTACACAGTAACACAGTTACCAGCAGCTTCCCTTACCAAAAAAACACTGTAGCGTACCGTAGTACAGTGATGGTTCTGGAATGCAATGGAAATTAATGTTAACTTCATTTACCATGTATGAAATACAAATACTATCATGTTATTATTATTATTATATATTTTTTTTATTATTATTAATAATATTTAATTCTGTTAAAGATACACATTCAAACAATATTTTGAAATCATCATGATACCATGTGCGTGTGTGGCTATACTTGTGAGGGCCAAATGCCCTCATTTATATAGTGAAACAAACAGTGTGTGTGTGTGTGTGTGTGTGTGTGTGGTCCTGGTAAACCCTATTATAGGAACAAAATGTTTTGGTCCCCATGAGGAAAACAGCTTATAAAGCATACTAAGTGATGTTTTTTGAATATGTAAAAATGCAGAAAGTTTTGTGTGATGGGTAGGGTTGGTGTAAGGGGACAGAATATACAGTTTGTACAGTATAAAAATCATTATGTCTATGGAAAGTTGTGGGGACCAAAAGCCCCCTGAAATATAGTAATACCAGTCATTTTTGACCTGGGGACATTTATTTTTGGTCCCCATGAGGAAAACGGCTTATAAATCATACACAATTATGTTTTTTGAAAATGTAAAAATGCAGGAAGTTTTGTGTGATGGGTAGGGTTAGGGTTGGTGGATAGAATATACAGTTTGTACAGTATAAAAATAATTATGTCTATATGGAATGTCCCCATAAAACACAAAAACCCAACATTTATGGGTTTTATGGGTAAACTATTGGGTAAATCAGGTAGAAATAGCTCTTTAAGATAACAGTTGCAGGTTAAAACTTTTTACAGTGTATTCTTAAGTTAAAGGGATACTCCTTTTTTTGGGGAAATAGGCTCATTTTACAACTCCCCCAGAGTTAAACATTTGAGTTTTACCGTTTTCGAATCCATTCAGCCGATCTCCGGGTCTGGCGGTACCACTTTTAGCATAGCTTAGCATAGATCATTGAATCGGACAGGACCATTAGCATCTCTCTCAAAAAAATGACCAAAGAATTTCGATATTTTTCCTATTTAAAACTTGACTCTTCTGTAGTTACATCGTGTACTAAGACCGACGGAAAATGAAAAGTTGTGATTTTCTAGGCTGATATGGCTAGGAACTATACTCTCATTCCTGCGTAAAAATAGTCCGACTATTTTCAGGCGCTGCGTCATATCATTACGCCTGCTGGACCCATGGTATGGCAGCAAAGTTTCTTGATTATTACGCAGGAATGAGAGTATAGTTCCTAGCCATATCAGCCTAGAAAATCCCAACTTTGCATTTTCCGTCGGTCTTAGTACACGATGTAACTACAGAAGAGTCAAGTTTTAAATAGGAAAAATATCTAAACTCTTTGGTCATTTTTTTGAGAGAGATGCTAATGGTCATGTCCGATTCAATGATCTATGCTAAGCTATGCTAAAAGTGGTACCGCCAGAACCGGAGTTCGGCTGAATGGATTCGAAAACGGTAAAACTCAACTGTTTAACTCTGGGGGAGTTGTAAAATGATCCCATTTCCAAAAAAAGTGGAGTATCCCTTTAAATGTGTCCACCATAAGCTTTGTCCAGTTGTTGATAATTATAAATTACTCTTATATTTTTTCATACCTCATGGTGAAGCAAGAGGCTTGCAAATTTAGCAATATGATATAATTGTTGTTTGCAAAAGTTGTCTGCCATTGGACAGACAAGCAGATTAACCCCGCCCTAAACAGACGCCATTGGTCGAGTCAGCATTGCTTCGTCACAGTATTTGACAGGTTTATACAGTTGGAATACAGTTTTAAGTATTATAGTGAAATAAAAAGAAACGCAAACATTTCCTTCATCTGTTTTGTGTAGTCAGTATAGTCATGGCAGTCACATCTTCACCTTTATCTTCAGCCAGCTCTCTCTTCTCCCCGCCGAGCCTCAAGGGCATGTGTGTGTCATAATAGCCACATCGCTCCTTACGCCGGGATTCATAGGCCCTCTTTTTCCAGTTGTATTATCTTAATTGTCCTGGCAAGTATGTTCGGTGGTTATATTACCAATTTATTGCCCCTCTTGCCACCCCATTAATCCAGCCGTTAAAATACTGTAACCATTGGGTCTGCATAAAGCTGTCCCTGTGTTGCCAGTGGCTGTGTAAATGCCATTGACTGAGTTGGAGAGTTATTTTTTGCTCTTCCTGGTCTGGCTGGTTCTCTGCTTTTGCACAATTGTAGCCATTACTCTAGGCTTGACATTATATCTTCTTGTAGGTTCTGATCTTTTTATTGGCCACTGTCAATATTGAGTGTCATCGGTCCCATAGGACCAAACAATCTCAAACGATATCTTTTATATTGTAGTTGTTTCTACACTGCAGTGAGAGGCAATGGAGACTTTTGCTTAACATGAACAACCATTCTGACCCATGATGTCATTCATTCCTTCATTCATTTGCTCGTTTGTTCAGCCATTAATGAAACTCCATTCATTCATGCATTCATTCCTTCATTCACAAAACCCATAATGCCATTCATTTGCTCGTTTATTCATCCATTAATAAAACCCATTCATTCATTCATTCATTCATTCATTCATTCATTCATTCATTCATTCACAAAACCCATAATGCCATTCATTCATTCACAAAACTCATAAAACTCATAATATCATTAATTAATTAATTAATTCATTAATTCATTTTATAAAACCCATAAAATAATTAATTAATTCATTCATTCATTCGTTCAATAAACCCATTCATTCATTCATTCGTAAAACCCATCATGTCATTCATTCATCCATTCCTTCATTAATTTGCTCGTTTATTCATGCATTAATAAAAATAATTCATTCATTCATTCATTCATTCATTCATAAAACCCATATTGCCATTCATTCATAACATGCAATGGTGAAATGAAATGATCAGGAATGTGATGAATTAAAAAAGTAAATAGGGTCTGTTTTTTGTTTTTTTTTAATGTTAACTGGCATTCTCTGGCATATAAATATTTCATATGTATGTCCTCTAGAATTTTTGAAGAGTCTGAAATTGTGCCCGTTTAATTTTTTTTTTTTTTTATTGCAATCAAAAGTCAAAGATCTCTCATCAAATTCCACTAATGCTATGCTGTACACATTCATTTACTAGCTCTCTATTCATAAATTCATTTTGTTTCTATTTTTATTGCAATAAAAGTGATCTGAAAACTCCATTAAGCCTTCTGAGCTTAGAAAGAGCAATCTCTCTGCAATAAAATTAGATATTCATATTAGTTCTCTATAGTTTTTCACTAACTGCACACTATGTTTTGTTATGGCTTTCAAGGTAATGTAAAAATTAAAAGTAGACTTTTTTCACATAAAGAATGTGCCATTGAAAAGTTCCGCTATTGCAAGTGTCTAGATAAAATATTGTTAGCCATTAATGCATCAATCAGCCAGAAGAAGCAAGCTGCCAAGGCTAGGTGAAATGTAAATGGATCTGTTCTCTCTGGCTCGGTGTGTGTGGCATTAATGGATGTGCGTGCATGGGTTATGTTCTTCAAAGGAAATGCTTGCAGTTATGTCACATGAAGAAATTAGCGCTGGTGCCATCAGTGCCAGATCTGTGCTAGAGCTCTGTGTAATGCTAACAGGCTAACGGCATGGGGGTGATGTCATATGTCAGAGGTTAAAGGTTTAACACTGATCCTGTTACAGACTTTGGCAGCGAGCCTTTATGTACCACATCTGATCTGATGACTAAGAGAGCACTTGCTAAACGCCTGATCTCCCTCACCTGCTCCTACCAATAAATACTGCTAAATAACAGCTATGATATCATATTTGCTGACATTGTTACCTTTAAGAGGATAAGACATCATTTTCTGTGCACTGCAGCATCATTTAATCACTCAGTTCATGTGATCTAGCCTCTAGAGAGATGGCCATGCGTCAAGAAATGCAGTCATTTAAAGATGACAAGACTCAACAAAGAGTTTCTCACGCTGTAATGGCACTGTACCGTGGTATGATACAGGTAAAACTGATTTATTTTTCTGATTTATTTTTCTCTCTCTAATTTCTCTATTTTGTCTTTTAAATGTTACACCACTCATCTTTTAATTAAACTGCAACACAGAATGGTTGAGATAATTGTGAATAAATAAATAAATAAATAACGACTGCTCTTAAAATATTATTTACAGCTCATGAAATGTAGACAGTTCATATACACTACAGGTCAAATGTTTGGAATAATTAAGTAAAATTATTTTATTTTTTTTATGTTTTTGGAAAAAAAATCTCTTATGCTCACATGTAATCAAAAATAAAACAGTAATATTGATTTATATTACTATATTGTATTATATTGAAATATAATACTGAATGTATTTTAAAATGTCATTTATACCTGTGATTTTCAGCATCATTACTCCAGTCTTCAGTGTCACATGATCCTTCAGAAATCATTCTAATATGCTGATTTGCTGCTCAGTTTTTATTAATTATTATTGGTGCTCAATTATTAATAATGGCTCTTTGGTTCAGTTTTTGTTGCTTTTGTGTGTTTGTGTTTGTGTGTGTGTGTGTGTTTAAACTGTGATATTTCTTTCCCCCCAGGATTCTTGGATGATCAGAAAGAACAGCATTTATTTGAAATATTTTGTAACATTATAGACCTTACTGTCACTTTTGATCAATGTTTGATCAGTCAGTCCTTGCTGGACAAAGCATTAATTTATTTGTAGTGTATTATGATTTCCACAAAAATATCAAGTAGCAAAAACTCTTTTCAACATTGATAATACTAAGAAATGTTTCTTGAGCAGCAAATCAGTATATTAGAATGATTTCTGAAGGATCATGTGACACTGAAGCTTTTTCTAAATTACATTTTAAATGATATTCACATAGAAAATAGTCATTTTAAATTGTAGTTATATTTCACTATTTTATTTTTCTATTTTTCTTGATCAAATAAATGCAGCCTTGGTGAGCAGAAAATGTTTCTTTCAAGAACATTAAAAACATCTTATTTATTCCAAACTTTCACCTAAGGACTGATAAAATGTGCACCTTGGATAAAAGTGTCTGCCAAAAAATACAAAAAAACATTAAAAGAAACATTGTTTAAGCTAGAAAAAGAGGAATTCCATGTTGTTTATACACTATGATAAAAAAAATAAAATAAAAAAAAACATCTTATTTTTATAGAAGAGCTGACCTGTTTAATATTAGACTTATACTGGGCTTATTTTCTTCCATTTCTTCCACTCGTATGTTTGTACAGATCCACTTTTTATGTTAATGTAACATTCATTAAATGTAATTGAATTGGAGAGCCAAGAAAAGTGGCATTACCTGCTCTTGAAAACCTAAAGGTCTGTGCGTTCGAGAGGTGCTGTGCTGATTGCCTGAACACTGTCATGGCTGCATTGCCACTAGCAGTGTGTGTGAGTGTGTGTGTGCGCTGAGAGAGTGTGTGTGCATGTGTGTTTGGTTTTATCTCCCCATTTTAGCTGCCTCTCATGGAAAGTCTCGCACACAATAATTGCCTGACCTTTACAGCAGTGGCATTGTCTCATTAAGGCTGATGGATAATGATAGCACCTCTGCCGAACGTGAACCTCGCTGATAATGAAACAACAGAGCAGCCCCGCCGCTCCATCTGGGGTCGTCAGATCATCGGCATGTTCCCCGTCCTCTCCTCTCATACGAGCCCCCCCGCGCACACACACACGTTCACAGCGCTCGCAGACAAACACCACAGCTCATGCTTTTTTTTTCAATTCTCATCATTCCCCTCCATCCCAGAATTCAGTGCTGAGATGATCCATGGAGGTTATCAGAGGAGAGCGCTGTTGGCCGCAATGACCACAGCTCCATTCACCGTGTTCCCGGGCTGAAGTAAACAGACAGTGGACACACACTCTCTTTAAAGCAGTGTGCTAGAGGGGCCTGTGCTCTAGGGTTGCCCAGGGCAGATTGGAGGGTCGTGGGGTCAGACGTTTTAGCCCAGGGTGTTACAGAACCAGCAGGGGGTGCTGACACTCTGGGAACCATGTTCTGCTCAGTTCTACCTTCTTTTGCTCTTTCCCACTCTCTTCCTCTTTCCCACTCTCCTTCTTTCAATCCTTTCCCTTGCCATGTCTGTCAATGGCCGTATGTTGGAGTAGCGAGAATAAAAATTGAGCTCGCCGAAAGAGATAGAGGCTAACGCTAACATCTCTGCACAGAAAATTCACATTCGACAGATATTTCAAATATTTCTTTATATATTTCTGATATAAAAGATATTTAAATTTTTTTAGACTCGTATTGTGAAAGGCTTGCTGCTTACTTGTTTTTCCCCCAAAAAATATGTGTGCAAGGAATAATGCATTGCAAATTAAATTCAAAACGGGTTTTTGAATGGTAATTATGATAATAGACACTAATATACAAATGCAGTGCATACATGAATAAATAAACACAATACATTCACTATGTTATTCATTTTAGTGCACACAAATCTGATTTGATTTAGACAAATAGCAAAATGTTTAAACGATTATGACATTGGTTAATTTTATTATATTTGAAATCGACTGCTACAAATACAGTATATAGTATTAGCCAACATATATAATATAAACAATAGTTTGTTTATAATAAGCAAATAAAAAAAATTTATCACGTGAGTTTTGCATTTTTATAGTTTCTGTATAATGTTATTTGAATTGTAAGAAACAAAATAGTGAAAAACATTCATAAAATGTAAATACATTTGTATTTCATATTACTGCTTCTAAATCTGTTATGGGCCATGTCATCTAAACAACATATTACGTTATTTTGTTTATAATTATGCTTGTGTGAATTTACCATTTGTTAGTTATTTGAATTGTAACACATTCATTCGTGAAATCAGATCACAACATTTAAGTAATTGGTAATTTTATTGCCTGATTTTAATCTACTATTTTTTTTCCATAGATAAGCATTTTATACAATGTGTTATGATAATTAGATTTATTCCAGCGAAATGCATATGCATTCAAATACAGTACATGAACTGTAAATGGCATGCGTGTGTGAAAATGTATTCCAGTGTTGTGTGTGTGAGAGTTTGCCGGGCCGTTTGTAAGGATGGCTGGAGTAGATGGGCTCTGTGATTCTGCTGAAGCCTCAGGGCCCCCACCTCGGGGACGGGTCAGAAGTTCAGATCCCTCGTCTGCTGTTCACACAGGAACAGCAGACCCATAACCACACACACTCATACACACACACACACTGGAGCCAACACAGAAATATCATAAATAGAGCTTGCTTTTCAAAATGGTCTCACAGACACAGAGCAGTGAACATAATAATAATAATAATAATAATAAGCTCTATTCAATCCCTCACAAATTCACAGACTATGAATTAACACATAATAATGTTTAAAGCACATTGTGAGCTTAAACCTTTACAAGACAAATCAAAAATGAAATCTCTTTTGCATCTTGCCTTAGTCTCCTAGATGTCAATAATATATGTATCATTTGCATCTGTTTTAATTTCTCCAAAGGTATTTTGGGTCAAGACAAAGGAGATTTTTAAATGAAACATCAATAAGTCTCCTGCAAGAGCAACCAACGAACAATTCAATTTTCCTCTAGGTTGACTGTTTTGCAAATGCATCTGTTTGCAAATAGCCACAGTAGTTCACGAGGGCAGTGTAAGTTTAAAGTTTGAATGCACAGTCGACAAAAACCTCTGCTCTCACTGGGTCGTTGGTCTTGTTTGCATTGCAGATCATTTCCAATTTATTTCGACATGTACCGCACGTTCATCATCGCAGGCCTGTCACTGTACTGTTTTTAAATACCTTCATCCCCCAGAGCAATACATGTAAAGCATGTCAAAACGAGTGTATATGTGTTCAGCTTCTCCAGAGATACATCAAGAGGAGGAAATGCCATAAAACAGCCCTTTCAAACAGTTTCATCTGACTCAAACAAGGCACCCACAAAGTGCTTATGGCATAAGTGCTGTCAACAGCAGCAAACAAGCACCCCACTCTTATTTACTCACTGTTTAAGATCATAAAAGGAGGATTCAGATCAATAATCCCTCCTTGGTAATCTTCCATTTAATCATTGTGCCAGAAAGTGCCCTTGTTGCCCCTCAACGGCCATGGTTTCCTATGTAACAAAACATATAAACATTCGCTCACAACATTTGCGCTAACGCTAATTGACTGAGGGGCTGCCCGGTTTACCAAACTGTTAAAATCACATTTTTAAGAACAAGTTCATTTGTAACTTCACACACACGTGCATTCAGAGACATTTCTCAAATGCTGTGAGGATTTGAAAGGCTTTCGATCATTCCCAGCCCTGTGCAGCAGCCATCTTGTGCTCAGGCGGAGCTCTCCCAAGGGCTGGAATGATCCCAGTGCTACAAGGCTCTCTTTCATGGAGCTGGTCGGCTAGAGAGGAGTACATCCCCTGTGACGGCAAGCTGGCTCCAGCCAGGCGCACAGAGGAGCGGGTGTCAGACCTAAATGTATTTTTCAAACTCAGACGAGACACAAATGGCTTGGTTAGCTTCCCAGTCATTTTTTCTTAACACGTGTCAGTATTGTTTTTGAAACTTTTCATTGTGATGTAGACATAACTGAACACACAACATAGATCAGGGGGATACAATTACAGTTCTTGGAGGTCTAGTCTAAATTTTCTTCCTAGTAAAGGTCTGAGGAGTCACACTTAACTGTACAGTATTGTAATATTTGATGGTTATGTTTCCCACCATTTAAAAAAATTATAATAAAGAAGTGTACAGTAAAAAAAAAAAAAAAAAAAAAAGCAAATGAGCTTGTGACAGGGCTATGTTTTCGTTTGGCCAATAGAAGATAGAGGGAGTGGTTGGAAAACCTGTTTGACAACTTTATTTTTGCAATTCTGATTTGGTCCATAGTGGAGCAGAAATTACACACATTAAAGGGATAGTTCACCCAAAATGTAAAATTCTGACATTAATTACTCTAAAACCAGTTCCAAAACCATAAGACATTCAGCCATCTTCGGAACACAAACATAAAAACATTAATCAACTCACACACATCAGTTGCGGTAAACAGAAGCTCAAGCACGTTTGCTTGATGTGCGAGAACCAATGAGGTTCATTCTCGTGTTACACACGTTTGAGCTTCTGTTTATGTCCGCTGATAAATGTTTAAATTTGACTAAAAGCCTAAATTCAATCTGTTCATTATATAAAGTGATTGAGTCTCTTCAGAAAATTTGGCCTAAACTGCTCAATTCAAATAGATTAGTTTTACAATCTCTTTATGAACTTGTTGGAGAGTCAAAGTTTCAGTTGCGTAGCTGTCAATGGAGAGTACAGAAAGTTCTCAGATTTCATCAAAAAGATCTTCATTTGTGTTCCAAAGATGAACGCAAGTCTTATGGCAGAATTTTCATTTTTGGGTGAACTGTCCCTTTAAGATTTTTTTTATTTTTTTTGCAGTGGAAGTAAACCTGGGTCTTGTTATAGCTACACCAATTGTTGACCTCTGACATGGATTCTTCACTTGGTATTTAGAAGTTTTTGCTGTACTCGTAAACATGAAAATAATGGGTAACGTTGATGCAATAGATTTACATGAAGCATCTTAAGGCTTTGGACTCTCAGCGCCAGCTTGAATGTTGTGACCTGTAACGGTTTTTGTCAGCGAACATGAATCTCTTTTTCTGTAGTGTGTGTGGCCTCTGTAGCAATATGGCAAACAGTCTTAACTCTTCTGTTCCTTCACCGAACCTGCGAGCACAAACTTTCCAATTGCTCATCCCTCTGCTAGCGCCATTTAACATCAGCGCCCAGGTTTCACCTTGTACTCATTTGTGCACTGCTGGGAGTCAAGGAAAGCTGCAATCTCCTACAAATGCTCCCTTTTGGAATTGCATAGCAGTGGCATCTAGCCAATGATAGATATGCATAATATTTCATGGGGAGACCCAGCAAATAGAATACCCTGCTGTGCTAAAGAAAACAATGTGTTTCTAAGCACTGAGATATAATCCATCACTGTGCCGTCAGAGAAGAGGAGGCGAGGGAAAAAAAACACCTACCTGTTTTTCACATCAGAGGAAAAAGAAAAATGACAGGGCCTCACTTCCAGAAATGTCTCTGTGCATTCATGCGTGATCCAAGAGGTCTTCTCAGACCCTAATCAAAGGATTGCTCTGCCTTCAGTACTGAAACGCAAGCTAATTCAAGCCATGGCATCGTTTCAATCAGTCATCGTCCCTTCAAGTGAGAAGGCCAACATTTTGTGGGATTAATTGCGCCCTAATCCAGGGGTAAAGGAAGTCACGCCTGGTCTTCATAAGGTTTTAATGCTGTAAAGACTTTGCTTCATGCTCTTCTTGGTTTGAAGAGGCTTGGACGCAGTAAACCTGAACGTGGGAGTGATGTGGGTGTCAGAATGTAATACATGCTGTAAATTAGATCCTTCATTTCATTCCTGTTTTACTCTTGAGCACTGTCAGACAGACAATAAAAAAAAATAAAAAAAAAACACCAAAACATGCAAGAAATTACATCAGCTCTGTCATTCACTGCTCAGTGAGGTGCTTCATTGTATGGCCCATCGGCTTTTCAGCCCCATATCTTTCCGAGTTGCCCTTGAGTGCCATTAAAAGCTCTGGCGTGGAGAGCAGCAGTACTGGGGGCCAGGGGAGCAGAGCACGGGCCTGCCAGCAGCTCTGGCCCATGGCCGAATCTCCGACAGAGGCCTGATGGATGTGGTTGAAGGACTGAGGCATGAGTGGGGGTTTGCTGGCCCTGCTGGGGGATAGACAGGTGTTTTGTGAGGACGAGGCCAGGCCGTTGGATCCCTGGATCTACGGTGATGTGTGTGCCATCACCGGCTTTTGGCTCTGTCTTCCAGCCCTGGAAGGAAACCATTCATTTTCTGGCCATGGACAGCCAGAGGACCTCTCGTTCACACAGGCGCAGTCTGATACCTACATTATGCAAAGTGACTCTCGCACCACTTCGACCTAAGGGAATGGCAAATGACATCAAAGTCATTACTAATGATAACAAATCTATTAATGTTGAATGATAGCCTCATTAAATGGTTCAAATATAAGTCCAAGCTTATGTGTTAATGATATGTTAATGATTCTGCCAATTATTAGAGCTTAATGGCACCTGCGGAAATAACATTACCGACTGGAATCAAACTTCCAGTGTGGTTCTCTGGCACAGTGTGAGACCTCTGCCATGTGATGAAAGCACTCAAGACCAAGCCCTAGAATGTCAGGGGACTCATTACCTGTTAACGTTGAAGGAGGAGATGTTATCACACTTACTGCATGTTCGCAGGAAATTGCTCGGATTATATCCTATGGGGAGCATTGCTTTGCTTTTCTGTACTGAAATCTCTTTCAACAGAACCAGTTTCTTCTTTGCTTTCTAATTGATTATTAAGCTTTCCAGTTTATTCCATGGAAATCTGTTGCAACGTCTAACTCCTCTTCAGAATTTACTCTCTCGGAATTCTGTGATAAAGATTTAAAACGGATTACTTTTGAACTGACAAAAAGTGCTGAAGGAATAGTTCACCCAAATATGGAAATTTGGTCATGACTAACTCACACACATGACATTCCATGTGTTATATTCTTTTTTCCCGTGAAACACTTAAGATGTTAGAAAAAATTGTTGGGGCTTCTGTTTCCCATGCTACAAAACAAAGCACTACATACATGTCATAAAAGTATTTAATACAACTGATTAGCTGTATTGTAAGTGTTCTGAAGCCATTCGTTACATGTGAGGATTTGACAAATCTGGCAAACGGTCACATTAGTTAAGCCCGAAGTATACTTCGGCCGTCCACGTTCTATGATGATCCGCACACTGTCCGTGTGATGCAATTTTCATCATCAGGAGGGTCCCCAAACATCCGCACACACTGTCCGTGCAGCCCAATTTTTGTGTCTGTGCGGACGGTGCTTGTTCAACAGCGCATGTGCGAGTGACTTGAAAATACTGTCTAACTAGATAGTGCGTCTTTCCGTGCTCACGGCCAAAGGAGTATTCTTTGACAGGGTTGCACGCTGAAATGTGCACAAGACGGAGTGGAACGCGGAAAATTAAGTATGCCAGGGGTATACTTTAGCGAAATCTCTCACAATTTGCCATGTGGTAATCTGGAACCAATGGGGCTTGGTGTTGATGACATCAATACTAATTGTAAAACTGGTTCCAAAATTGCTAAACATTTTGTGTCTTTTTTGGCAATATGAATCAGCCTTTCCTTTATTTGTATGGTATGAGGTTGAGTAAATAGATAGCATTTTCATTTTCAACTTGCAGTAGAAGCCTTAATCCATGCAGATGTTAATCATCATCCATTTAGATCTTCTCAGACATAGTCTAACTGCTGCTGGGAACATCTCCTTGGTTCAGCTGTTGTGACCCCTATGGAGCCTTTTGGGAAGGCTGGGGCAGGGGTCAGACCTACAGAAGGTCACTGGAGGTGTACTGGTCTCTCTCTCACCCCATCATCAGAACTCCACCTGTCAACTACACAACCATGGCAAAGCACACATAACATCAGCTTGTACATTCCAGACCTCCTCTCTCTCCAACCCTGCTGACCTTTTTTGAGATAGACCCTCTAAAAGCATGCGGCCGTGACGCATCAGAGAGCAGAGCGTATGGATGTATGGAGAGCATGCAGGGATAGGTAAGCATAATGGCAGACGAGACTCAGTGCTCTGGGACTGCTCTGATTCTAGCAAAAAAAAAAACTGATTTGACAGTGACGGTTGCAACAGTACGAAGGATATGGAAATCACAGTATCCCCAGAGATCACATTGACACATGTCAGAATGAGCTATTATTCTCAGTATTGGACGTTTTGCACCACCAATCCCCAATGCAATGACATAAACCTCGAGGGGGCATCTACAAAACTAAACAGAGATTCAAACTGACAGGAAGTTTTGAAGTTTAGGAGGATGGAAATGACAAAGAACCTTCCATACTGACGGTGGAACACCGGCTGCTTCCTCCATAAGGTGGTATGTGGACTCTCTCTAGACCGGTGCCAGCTGTGTGATCATACACTGATGTCTTGGCAGAAGGGGCTTCCACATTTCCCTCTTCAACCCCCCTACCCAATCCCCACATAACCCCCTCTTGTCCAGAACCACAGAGAAATCACTCCAAATGTGCCATGACAATCTGACAGGACAAGCATTGCGGGTCCGTTCCATCTGCTTCCAATTTAATTTTGTGGAGGGGGAAGCTGTTAGATGAACAGGGAGCTTTAGTGGGTGTCAGGCCTGTTAGATGAAAGTTGGATGGGTTATTTTCAAATGGGCCGCCTCACCATCTCCACAAGTGTGTCGGCACTTGCCCGAATCTTAGAACTTACCGCTATGATCATTCCATGATCAAAGACATGCAGCCATGAAGCAGACAATGGCTGAGCTCATTTAGACCATTATATGAAAAGACTGCATCAGGCTGGTTTGGTTGATGGTTCGGAGCTAGTGACGGTAAGAGGTAAGTGGGGTAAGAGGTAACATCTTATTGTAGTTTACTCTTGTCAGAGGATGGGAAAAAGAGAACCATTACTAATTTAGGTCTGCAAAAAGCAATTTTCCTAATTATGTGATGAAGGGAGTCAAAGGTCTGGAAAATGTCAGACTGCTAGCAGTCAGAAAACCATTTAAAATGGTTCTGAGTTGGCAAGTGGTCTCCCTTTCCCAGCTAACTAAGTCACACTTTACTTTATTAAGCAAGGTGTTTTAAAGTTACAGTAATAGCTGCATATAATGACATTTCAATGCTATTCACTAAAAGAATAATGCAAAGCAAATAACAGCTGCAAACATGGGCAAAACATTTGTGATGAACACAATTTACACACACCGCAACTGCCCATCTTGCAGGTTGGTTTTGTCAGATGCCGCTCATAGACTACTGCTATTTGGCATACCTTACTGGGACTCTTCACCATCATATGATCATTATTTGATAAATTACAGTTGCCACAATCAACAATAAGCCTACTCTACATGTTTGTGATGTAAGAAATTACAATGACTTTAAAGCAACACCAAAGATTATTTTGTACCTTAAAATAATGTTTCCAAAATCGTTTCAGTGGTTCATCAACTCGTAACAGGGTGACCAGTACTTCTGCATTTGCTTTGCGACCCTCTAACGGCTATAACCGCACTATGCAAGTTTGCCAGATCGGGTAGCGGATCTGTAGTTCGAATGAGACATAAGAAACTACAAATTTGACTTGCTTTACAGCAAGCATTACTATAGCCGATAGGTGGAGCCTATATAAAAAATAGCCGTTTCTGATGTCGCAATACATCATACTTTCATAAAATCATGCAACATACTCTACCTTGTTTGTGGACATCGTTATTTCCAAAGCTGGTGCTGGATAAACAAATAGCATGCGTGCGACGGTAGGCTAATTTTTTTACGACAGCAGTAATGGACAATTCCGCTTCCAACCTGTAGGGGGGCCGAAGAGGAAAAGTGATTTGGTGTTGCTTTAAGGCCAAATCTACATTAATCCAGATACATTTGAAAACAGCGTTTTTGTTTCAAAACACTCTCCATCCACACTAGCGTTTTCAAGCGCTTTCCAAAAGTTTATCGTCCACACTGAAACGTCAGAAAACTTACTGTGCATACGTAAACCCTCATTAAAGCTCACTGAAATTATACAGACGGAACAATACATAATAAAGTTATCACGCAATTTTTTTAAACAAAATATCTCACCATTCACTGATGCGTCCAGGTCG
Organism: Leuciscus leuciscus; assembly: GCF_965113295.1. Classification (NCBI taxonomy): domain Eukaryota; kingdom Metazoa; phylum Chordata; class Actinopteri; order Cypriniformes; family Leuciscidae; genus Leuciscus; species Leuciscus leuciscus. Next base: position 30,283,313 of record NC_138746.1, read on the forward strand.
CACTCACTCACCATTATATGTTTGGTCTAAAACGCAACTGCTCTCATGTTTTGTTGCAGGACAGCAAATGCGAGTACATTTTCTGTCATCTTAGCAGGACTGTGATATGAAGAGTGTGCAAAGTAACATATTTTAGCAACTGTGTGAAAGTGAATAGCACATAACAGGCACAATACCTGGTATAAACATAAATATCAATTGGTACAACATGCGTCACATGACTAAACATGTGTCATCGTTTTCAAATGCCTCCGTTTTCACAGTCCACACTACAATATGAAAACATCTCAGGGTGGACGGAAGGCCAAAATGGAGAGAAAAATATGCGTTTTCAAACGAAACCGTATTAGTGTGGATAAGGCCTAAATGTGGATGGAACAGCACTATATCAGTGCAGATAGTGCCTTCACAATCAGAAAAAAGGTAAATTTATGGGTACAAGAAGTTGTTGCTGGGCCGTTACCTCAACAGCACATTCGCTGTTCCCTTTAACATCAATCTGAAGCGTATTTGTACCTTATTTATTTCTAAATGTTTAGAATATTTGTACCTTAAGGTGTACTACTAATGCTTCTAGAAAAACATAATTTTATGAGCTGAAGTACTCATGTTAATTTGCCCCCTGATGTTCATCTCCTATCTGCTCAGTGAGCATCCCAGGAAATTGCTTCAACCTATTTTAGAAGAGCAGGAATGTATCTACCCAATACAGATGGTATGAGTGGGGGTGGGGGAAGTCTCAGAGAACCTTGCGCCAGTCTCTCGCACCATCCATCACCCTCTCCCTGTTTTTCTTCCAGCTTTCCGTCTGTCTCAGTCCAGCTTTATACGCTTTTCTCCAGGCGTGATTGGTGAAGGAAGCGTTTGAGATACCTCCGGAAGAAATTAGCCCATGTCGGTTTTCATTTATGAGCTGTGGAACTGGCAGATGCCACGGAGAAGAAAGAGTTTTTCGAATTCTCCGGCTCTTACTCTAGCTTCCTCCTCCAGTCCTCAAGCACGTCCATTTAAATCAAGGGTTATCAGGTCAATAAAATCCCTGACCTTGCCAAATCATAAAACAGTCACAGCAGCAGAGCGGCGATTGGTCAAGTTCATAACTCGATTTGTGGCATATTGAGTGAGAACAATAAAAATCAAGATATATAATATATGGGAAAATAAATCAAATGTTCGGATATAATTCTAGAAAATCCAAATGTAAAACCGTTTTGAATGGCCTCAGTTTTTAGATTTGAATCATTATCAACTACTTATTTTTGCCTTCTATAGATAATTAACAAATTTTCCAAGATGACCACAAAAGTTTTGTGGACGATGCTTTGAGAAGGAAAAGCAATACACTTTGGTGCTTTTCTGTGAAATTACACTCTGTCTTGGAAGTGGCCATATGGTTGTAATGTAAGCCTGAGTAAATGGGGACTTAGCTAGTCCAAGTCTCAGCTACTCGAATGACTTGTTCAACTTATTCAATTTGTGGAGGTCAAAAGTTGATAGCACTGTTTCTCCTTTCTAATGGGAGATTTCTTCTTAGCTTTGAATAGGCTTTACTTCATATCACTGGCTCATTAAACAGATCCTAGCTAATCAAATAAGCCACCACTTAGCGGAAACACAAAAACAGAGAATTTGGCGAAGACATAGCTTGGCATTAGAGAGCTCAATTTGACGCTTTAATGACAAAATTTATGAGCAGCCATCCCGAGTGCCAAAAGATGTCTATAATTAGACCTACTCACAGTTTCTAATTACTCTTACAGGTCTCAAAGTCATCACAACAAATATGTGAACATGCTACATCAGTGCTGCTATAAAGGGCTTGTTACATTCATAATTTTGGTGCCTGTTTAAAGGCATCTTTAATGACAAATTACTAGTGCAACAAATACATGACACATGATTAACTAGACTTGTTTTAATACCCTAATGTATTTTTGGAGTATATTTTTAATAATGTCCTAAAAATGACCTTGTTGATGAAGTGCATGTCAAGAGAATGTAATTTGTGGAAGCAGGTGATGGTGATGGTGATGGTTCATGCCCAGCATCTCAGCATCCATATGCCCTTCTGGAAGTCTGGCTGTCCAGGCAGATGGTATGGACCAGGAATTCGTTTTTGGTGTTTAATTACGCTCATAATCAGGGGAAATAAAGATCAATTAAAACAAAAGAGAAATTAATGAAACGAGAGAGCCATAAGCATTGCACAGTTGTCTGGGCAGTCTTGAAATTTTACAGCACAGCATGCTGTTCCAGTGCTGGTGTAAATTCACATTCTCTGCAGCAGTGGCGTCATGCCCATTCAGAGTGCCCCCTCAGATTTTTCCTCCCTGATCATTTTTTTGTCACAACTTTATTCCTATTATGCTCCATAATATACCAGAGCCTATAACGACTCAAATGTATTCTTCTGGATGTGTAATAAATCAGCCCTTTTTCCTAATATGGTGTCTGTGTATCAAATCTCTCTAGAATTTTTGCTGTGTATGTTCAAGAAACTCACTCGTCTCGCACGTTGAGCTGGCAATGTTTTACAGATGGTCTTGAAGTGGTAAGTGGGCAAAGCAACAAATCGGCATTGAATTAGTTATCGGATGATATTAAAAGGTAGTGGGATTATTTGTGGTTGACCTGGAAATTTTAACTTGATCAAAAAGTTATGGATTTGATATTAGCTGCGAATTCAGAGCATTAACTTAAGTTGTGTCAGTGTAACGTTATCGACAGCTAGCCTAGTCTAACCGTAAACTAGTTGGCTAATGTTACTGCCATACAAAGCCATAGTAACGTTATCTGATCGGTTTTGAAACATCAGTTCTGTTTTGTCTTGTGTCTCCAGCTGGTTCAATTGTTTTCAGTTTCATAGAAACGAGGGTGTTAAATTTGTTGTAGGCTAACTGCAAAATCCAACCTAACGTTATCAAGGCATCGACTAGGTACTGTTTTTAAAATCATGTGTAGTAGGCCTAAGTGTACAGTAAGTGTGTGTGTAAACATGCTTTAATGAAGTAGACTTTAAAAGCTTTTGAATTTGAGCTTACAGTTCTTTCATCAACCTGTCTTTTACATAAACTTACAAAATAGATATTTTAACTTAGTCCTCAGATAGAGGAGGGTTGCTGCTAGCTCCGTTAAGGTATTTCTGTCCCTCCCAAACTGCATTGAAATGGTATGTTTAGCAGCCAGAATTATTTTTATTTTTTTTTAAACCTGACCCCTCCTAACATGATCCATATCACCCGTCAGAAAACAATTGCAACGTCTCAGATTGTGCCCCCCCAGAATTTTGGCTTGCATGACGCCCCTGCTCAGGGATGAGCTCCAAACGTTGTTACACTTACTGTGGAAAGCATAATGCATGGATCTTATGTTTCGTAATGTCCCTCTGTGGTGAAAATCAAGCTTTTAATGTTGTTTATGTCTGTATGGTGTTTTTATGCTTTAAGACAAACTATGTACAAATGCATAAGTCAACACCATTGCAGTATTTTCTCCTTAAAACGGCAGTGAACCAAAGACAGTCTCAAGAACACGGTTTGAAATCGCTGGTGTTTCTGACGTCACAAACTACCTCGTAACCAATCACGTCAATGTGTGATTGTCAATGAATGGATCTCTGAGCTGGTGTGAGTGAGTGGAGGCGGGGCTATTTTAAAGCATGAAGATTCTTTTCTTTTTTTTTTTTAGGGAAAAAACATTTAAATATGTAATTTTTGTGATCAAATATGAGTTTTAAGGGATACAATTATTGACTACAGGGGGACTTTAAGTTCCTAAACTTGTATACATATTTTTATTCAATTGGTTTTACATTAATTTAAGACATATTCAACTCTGTTTACATTAACACCCATCAGACAATGCATTGCAGTGCTTACCAAATTGATCTGAGCTGCGTAGTTGCAACCCAGTGGATCATGCAATTATTATTATTTTTTGGCTCTTTTAGCGTTTTTAGATTCTATGCCAGATCATAACAAAATAATACTGTCTGTAAGACAACAAGTAAGGGATAATGTAAATCCAGCCGGTTGTTATCGCAGAATATTCCCCCGAAAGTGTGATCGGGACCTGTGTAATTCTGTGTTGAATTAATGTAGTTGCTTTCCGTGCATATTTGGAAATACAAATATTACCTTCATTATGACCTCTGGTGTTGTTGTTCATATGCAGTTACACTACATGTTTTGATTTGGTTTTTAACCAGCCTTACATGTTTCAACAGACTTTGTAAGTTCAAATCCCAGTGATATGATCAGCAAACAAGGAAGTCTGTCAAGTGATGTATGATACATGCTCTAAAATGAGTGCTTGCAGAATGACATCAATCCAAAGAGTAATTCTAGGGAAATACCTGTAACTGTTTTCAAACAAGTTTCTTTGTCACATCAAGACAATATCAGTAAATGCATAATACTTATAATAATCAAGCAGAAAGTAAAATGAATCATGCCATACGAGCTCCTAAATCGAGGAGCTGTTCTGTTCATTGGCGCTTGTGTTTTGGATGCCTGGCACGGGTTCAGCTGCCCTCTACCAAGCTGTGTTTGTCATACGGTAGGGCAGTGCCCACCACCTGAGCCAGAGAGACTGTCAGAGGGTTGGGAGCGCTTGGGCACTGGCACACAGATGCCACCACACCGACTGTTACCTTGTCAGTTATAAATAGACCATGAGCCATGCTGTGCCAACCCTCAGCTATCTGAGCAGCGGACTCCAGAGTCAAGAGAAGAAATCAGATTGAGGAGTTTTATTGCTTAATGCAAATCACAAGAAACACCCTTTGACTTCAAACCAAAGCGGAATAAATCTAATCAGATGGTTTCGAGTATATTCCAGCATTGTAGGAGTGAAGGCAAGAAAAGAACATACTCGATTATAAAAGTAAATTCCATATGCTTGGCAGGCCATTTTTTAATTACATTAGCATAATTCCACCTTTACTAGGCTAATGCAATTTTCACAGTGAACATTTAAAAGGCTTACAGATAACCACAGATCATTAAACAGCTGAAGGGTTGAAGCCGCACATGGAGTTTTATTGTGCGGCTGTATTGGCTGTGATAAACTGAAGAAAGAATTAAAGGAATAGTTCACCCAAGAAATTAAATTCTGTCATTATTTACTCACCCTCATGCCAACTGCTATGCTGCTATATTTTTCCCATGGAACACAAAAGGAGGATCTTTGAATGAATGAACAGTTATTCGTCAAGATTCATTATGTTTAGTCACATGACTTGTGAGTGCTTAGGGCGTTAGACTCGAGATGCCAGCACAACGATTAAAGATGTCGTTCTAGAGCGTTTATATTGAAATATAATGGAAAAGTAGCACAGTGGAATGGAAAAATGTGTTCTGTGTGAACGGCCCCTATAGTTGTTTGGCTAACACCTGTTAGCATGACGCATCAATGCATCATTTTTAAATCTGACACTGGAATTAATAAGATTCCAGAGTTTCGACAGACAGGAAGATAAGGGAACATCAATTTACTTTCCTGTTCCTTATACAAAGCCAACAGCTTTGGAGCTTTGTTATTGATTATCATTTGTTTATCAAAACTGCAATAAACTCTTGCTTTAAGAACTATAATACGACGTAAAAATGTAGCAATTATGTGATTAGCTCTATTTACTTCTAGAGATGGTTGCGTTTTAGCCCTGGGAGAATGCGTGGGTTGAGCACTGTGGACATGCGCTCACTAACGTCAAGCTAAGTATGCAGTGATGAATGATTCAATGATATTGTCTCAGACAACAGACTGCTAATCGTTCAGATGTTCTCCATGGCTACCAATTTCAAACATTTAAACAAAGCAACGTCAATAGAACTATTTTCTTTTCACAATCCTTCGCTTCTGATCTCAGTTACCTTGTCCATAATAAACACTGGAAATGCAGTACGTCAACCCTCCGAAATCCCGCGGACTTGGCTCGTCTTTACATACTGTCTGTTTTACTAAATAAAGCTTACAGCTGTAGTCCCTCTCCTCCCTCGGCGGTATAAAAGTGGGTTTACATTATGGCTTTCGGCCCCTTCTGATGTGCCTCGGAGGACTCGCTTGCACCGCAATAAAACTCCGCACACACTGTCAGGCCTATCCACTGCTCCGTCTAAATAATTCATTCATGCATCACTGCTCCTCAGACACTGTTTTTCAAATGCTGTAATGAGAAAAGCTGTAAAAGGGTTGATGGTGAAAAAAGGCGGATCAAGAAGCTGAAAGACAAGCTGGCCCACGCAGTCTTTCCCATAGACTTAAGTGCTAAAAAAACAAGCGACTTCAAAAGGCCGACCTGCATTCCTCTGTGCAATTAGATATTTCTAATGTTACTTGTAAGGTGCGATGTTCAGTCGACCTTGCTGCGGCGAACAAAAGACAAAGCAGAGGGGGACAAGAACGCTCTCCTTGATTGTCGATGTTTTAAAGGTGAAAACATGAGGCTGTGCAGGGATAAATTATTTGGATGGAAGGAGCTGGCATGAGTTCAGAGGGCTTTTTTAAAGTAAACCAGATTGATTCTGGAGAACTGCGATTGGTTTATTTTCCTAGTCCCCGTGGTCTTTACATTAGGCCCACTTGTAATTGTCCTTGTGTTTCAGCTAATCCTCTATTTCCAGGGAGGAGATTGGGAAAGAATTTACTAACTGAAGGAAAAAAAAGAAAAAGAAAAAAAAAAGCTTCCTTTTTGATAAGGATTCATCTTATTCATGAGTTTTGCAGTTCAGGAATATAAATGCAACAATGAACAAACTTTGCAAGACAACAGTAATTTTTTTCTTGTGTTCAGGTTTTAAAAAGCCCAAAACCTAAATATCCTTAAATAATATACATTTATTATTTATAGGTTTTTTTTTTTTTTTTACAATGTGTTGGAAATAACATTTATTTTTTCTATCACACTGATATTTTTCTTCTTTTAAAGTTACACTGAGTTTTTTTGTTCAGAATTAACACAAAATGTAAAGTCAATCCATCATCAATCCATCATCAAAGACACATATTTGTCTTACCCTGATTCACCATGGTAAGCCTGTAATGAATGTTTATATTTCAGACCTGTTGGGATGGTTTTCGTGGAAAACCGCGTACATGCGTCACTCGCATACGTGTCTCTTCATATCTCTAAATAGAGAAAGTGGCTCTGTATACCTTGACGCGTGTACTGACATTGTGAGGGATTGACATTGGTTCTCTCTAGGTCGTCCTCAGACGAGCCTTCCATCGTTGCCTCCAGTCATCCCTATTCTCCATGCATCTGGCCAGTTCGTTTGTGCCCTGGGCTCCTGCATCCCTCTTGAGTATGTCCACGTATGTTAGCATGGGACGTCCTCTTGACCGATGGCCATGTGTTGGTTCCCATAGCACCAGCTTGCTGGCTGGCAGCTCTCGATGCCTTCGGCAATGTCCTGCAAGTCTCATTCTCCTCACAGCAATCTTGTTGCTCACTCTTGGTACTCCCTCATACAGGATTTTGTTGGTTACATGCGCACTCTTGCTGATGTTAAGCACTGCACGCAGCATCCTGGTGTAGCACCCGTCCAGGGACTTCTCTAGGGTTGGATTCAGGGTCCAGCATTCACTGCCATAGAGGAGAACAGACTCTACCGTCGCGTAGAAGAAGCTGAGTTTGATTTGGCGGGAAAGGTTGGAGTTCCATACACTGTTCATGCCGTTCAGGGCCCTCCATGCAAGTGCCTTCCTAAATTGGTTAGTCATCACAAAAGGTTAAGAAAGGTTAACATGGAGCAGCTAAATCTCCAAGAGAACTGAGGGATTTGAAATGTTGGAAAGGTGACGCAGAAATTTTATTTCAAGGAAGTACAGTGTCTAACAATGAGTAAAGCTACAGTAACGTCTTCAGCTAGTCAGCTTGAGATACTTTCCATCTAAACTGGTTATCTCTCTTAAGCCTAGCAGTGAATGTTTTATGAGCAGTAGGATAACCATATTGATCCGCACAATCACGCAGAGCCGAAGCACAACCATTCAGCTACATGCATGCAGTTTTGTTTTGTATCTGCTAGAGGGTCAAAAGTTCCATAGTGTACCTTTTGAGCATAAATTATGTTTTGTTAGATGTATGCCTTAAATATGAAAAAAAAGAGAGTGTTCACAAAAAAAAAAAAAAAACATAATGAAAAACTTTACTATCCCATGCAATTTTGCTTCTCAAGTAAATTGATCTAGTTTAAAACATCTGATGCAGTCGGTTGACAATAAGGTATAATTTAAATATATATATATATACTTTAGTTTAGGTAAGAAACATTAACCATGATTTACTACTTGCTAATCAGTGGCAGGTGGGAGGGAGGGACCTTCTCATTATCAGGAGCATTTGATTTGACAAAAACTTTTGTAGTGCGGGATTAGGCATAAATATTTTTTTTTGTGATTTCTGGAAAAAAAAATAAAGATAGATGACCTCAAAGCCTCAAATTTTTTTATTATTTTTTTAGAGAGAGAGGTGTTTAAAGTTTTTTACTGGAAAACATGACAAAAGTCTGATTAAAAAAAGAAATCCAGTAAAATTATTGGTTTCAAATTATGGTGTATTATAAAAGGAAAGAATGTTCAAAACCATGAATGGTGTGAGTATTTCTAATTCGAGCGAGGCATGCTTTGAAATGAAGCCAAGGGGAAAGGCACTAGAATGTTACAAAACTTTAAAGATCGACTATCTTTGGTTTCCTTTGTTCATCTCATCTCGCTTAGCAAACGCCTGAACATGAAACTTAATGAGCCATAGGAGCAGGTCTGTCACATAGAGAGCCAAACCTTTGATGACAATTGCTGTAGACATGATGTAATAAGCGTATTAGAAGGACAGTTTTTATATAATAGATGGTATAAGGCTTTCAACTGCGAAACACTTGGCGTTGCATGAAAGGACCACAGCAATTAACACATTTGTTGAACTTCCCATGCTGATGCAATGTAACAGCATACAGGCTTTAGAATATTGTGTTGCCAGTGACCCCGCTAGATTTCCATGGTGTCTACTTAATGTGTGTAATTGACTCTTATTAAAATTTCATTACTGGCACATAAGCTCTGCAAATGCCAGTTTGGACACATAATGGTATAATAATAACTTCTTTTAAAGTTTGCGTTCTCTCACTTGCACACTGTGCTCTTCCTCATTTACCCAATGACATTCTTCAGAGGGGGATGTTGGAGAGCATTTATTGCCACTGACTGTTAGATTGTAATCTATGTCAGATGTCTGGACTGCTTTTGTGTTGTAAGTAATATGTGTGATCATCAGCGTGCCAGAAGGTTCCAATCTGTACTGTGCCTCATGGGAAGAGGCTGGAGTAGTCGAACCCTCACATCTCCAGCCTCAGTCTGGGGTAACAGCGCCTTTAAAGAGCTCTCCAACTGTCCTTAAGCTAACGGCCTTTAGATTGGTTCAAGCTCTGCGCCCAGGCAATTGCATCATTACAGACTGCGTTTGGTTTGGCTGAGGGAGAATGCATGTTAAGATTTAGCTGGGCATGTGCAGGACACTCCCTGTACTATGCTAAACTATTCTACTCCACTTTTTAAATTAGTGTCTTATGCTGCATATTTTGATCCAAACCACAATAAAAAATATTGTAATATAGTAATATATTACAATCTAAATACAGTAATAATATTGCAATACAGTAATTTTGAGATATTGGGGCAGATTTACTAAACAGGGCAAATTAGTGTAAGAGCGCAATTCCAAAACAGCGCCGATGGGAGTGGAAAGTTCTGCGTGTGATCTACAGACGCAGTCAGATCATTTCCATAATGACCAACGCAATCTACCAGGTTTGGTTTAAGACGTGCTTTTTTTTGGGCGGTAAATAATGGCGCAAACACCAGTACATTGACGAGCGCAAACCTTAGTAAATCACCTTGCATTATTCATGCAAAAACTCTCCTCCCATAAATTTTGTGTCTGAAAGGGAAACTCCTACAAATGCATTATGCAATATCAGCTGCAAAAATAGCCCTATCAATGGCTTTTCAGCGTTAATTTTTCATTGCGTGTCTTTAGTAAATCCTGACAGTAGTTTTTTAACGTCAAAATAGGGTTTGCACTGGTACCAGCTGTTAGTAAATATGGCCCATTGAGTATATAGTGAGATATTTTTACAATTTAAAAGAACGTAATTTTAATTCATGGCAAAGCTGAATTTTCATCATCATTACTCCAGTCTTCAGTGTCACATGATCCTTTAGAAATCATTTTATGCTGATTTGCTGCTTAAGAAACATTTCTTATTATTATCATTGTTAAACTGAAAACCGTTGTGCTACTTAATATTTTTATGGAAACTATGATGGTTTCAGGATTCTTTAATATAGAAAGTCAGCATTTATTTGAAATATTATAATAATTTTTTTACAATGTAAAGTTCTTTATTAAATGCATATTAAATGCAGCTTTGTACAAGATGACATAGAGCCAGAGACATTTTGGATGTTTGAAATTAGCATCTCTGCGCTATAACACACAGAGCTAATCCCTCTGGGAGTGTGGGCGTCAAGAGACACAGACAAGAGCGTACACACAGCAACAGAGAGGATTACGCATGTTAACGCTCATTACGTGCCGGTTTTTAGCATATGAACAAGGAGATGAGAAACCTGGTGAGGTCATTTCAATCACGCTAGGGTTTGTAATACAGTCTTTTCTCTAATCTTTCAAATAGTTTTCACCCCTTAATAACTGTAAGCAATTTCAGGCATTTTGCTTCCTCCATTGTAACCTAGCGCCCTCTCTTCTCATTCTAAAGACTTGTTCAAATCATGTTCCAATGTCAGCAAATCTGAACATACACATTTATTGATAGGCAGAGACCGTTTCTGATTGGCTTGTTTTGTGTGCTGTTATGCTGACTCTTTTTTTTATTTTTTTTATGCTGTTTACAAAGCTTGTTTACAGGCTGTTACATATTGCCTTCAAGTGGTGCCGGAATGATTGAGCACACATGAATGGCACAACAATGTCAAAATTACCAGTGGGAAAACTGTGGATTTTCTCCCTGACTTGGTTGTGGAAATAATAATAATACATAATAATAATAATAACAATTTTGGATGCAAATTTGATTGATTAATCAATAAATCAGAAAATAATACAGTAAATATTTATAACGTGACTAAAACTTCCCACCATTCTCTGTGGCAGCAAAAAGAATTATAAAATACTTGGACTAAGAATAAATTACACAGGTTATGCATAGAAATCACACAGGAATGCTAAAATGTTCCTGTCTTTGTAAGACTGTATAAAAGAGTGAAACATATAGGCCGCATCTGATGTCGCATTCTTCTCTACTATATAGTAGGAGATAAACAGTATGTGAAAAAAATTGTATTTCCGAATGAACAGTATTCATAAAACAGCAGGCAAAAATGATCCAGATGACTTCTAGTGAGATTCTGCAGTGCACATCTGATGGACACTACTATCCCATGAGGCCATGGGAGAGGATTTGAAGAGCCTGGGTTAGGCTGTGCTCTTTGATACCAAACTTTCTTTTGAAAGCCAAATTTCTAGATTCTGTAAAACCGCATTTTTTCATCTTAAAAATATATCTAAATTACGACATATGCTCTCAAATTACCAAAACACTACCCTGAATGTCAACAGAGACCGTGTCTACTAAACAATCCCCTGTGAAGGCCTCGTCGACATGACAGTCATCGGCACAGATACAAAAACCAGACAGGTCCTCCACACAGACCCTACGGCCAGCTTCAGCTCCATACCGGCGTGATGAATCGATCTTCAAGCAAAAGAAACTGGAGGAATATTTGAATCTGAATTCCCAATCTGAATTCTGACTTGTGATGCAGCCTGAATCATAATCATACACTGTTTGTTCGCTAGCCAGAGGAGAACTGGCCCCCGACTGAGCCTGGGTTCTCACAGTTTTTTTTTCTCCATTCCTGATGGAGTTTGGGTTCCTTGCCACTGTCGCCTCAGGCTTGCTTAGTTGGGACACTTCATTTTCAACAATATTATTGACCTGACTGTACTGACGCTGTTGTGTGAGAAGTAACTTCTGAGCTGGACAATGACATCAGTTTTTGTAGAACATCTTTATAGATGAAATAAACTAATTTAATAATTGATGATCTTTACAACGCAACTGAACTGACTTCAGTTGAACATCAGCTGAAATGCATATTTTTTCCTGTTATCACTGTAAAGCTGCTTTGAAACTATTTGTATGATAAAGTACTATATAAAAAAAGATGATTTGACTTTGAGTGACAGGTTGTCCCGCCCTCGCTCCATTAAACATCATCAGAGAAGAGAAGAGAAGAGCAAGAGGGAGGGGAAGTTATTTTGATTTAAGATTATGCACATTATTATTATTTATTTATTTATAATTATGTGCACTGATAAATAGTTTATAATAAATACTGCACTATTCCATTAAAAAAACCCAAGAATTGTCCATTTTGATTTCATGGGGACTTCCCATGAGGACTTTAAGGCGTATAGCGGTTTCTCAAGACAACAAGATATCAAGGGCATTTCCTCTGAGGAGGCAAGGGAGGTAGTGCCTCCTCAAAAAATTAGATGAGAAAATAATTCCTATTACAAAAATAAAATGTACACAATGTAACATTACAAAAAAACTGTGATTTATAAAAATGTTAAAGTAACACTGTCCAACAATGACACCAACAGGTAAAGTTACAGCCCATTGAGTTTAACGGAGCCCCTGAAGCGTGCGGTGGGTTTGGTGGGGGGTAATGGAGAATGAATGGGGGAAAGTCACATGAGAGGAGGCAATGCCTCGAGCGCTATGACTGGTTATGATTAGATATGATTGGTTTGTGCGATAAATCCTGTCTTCTTATTTTAGTGTGTGTTTTGCATTCGTGAATTGGTCTATATGAAAAAAAATGTATGCCGTTAATGGGAAGACTAATTAAAAAGTATGTAAACAACTCATCCACTTAGATGAACCATTTAGTGAACAATCAGCTTGGTGAAATTAAAGGGTTCATCTTCGTGTCTGTGACCAGTGTTTACAGAGCTTGATGACCGATGATCCGAAAATAAGATGACTAAACATGAGTTCACAAATAAAATGTATGTTTAAATTATTACTACCTTTAGTTTTTATATTGGGATAAATGTAAAAATGCTAAGAACTTAATGAGATGTATACTTGGTTTTAATAAACAGAACATTAATGACATTTTTAATGTAAAATTACAAAATAGTTTTTTTTCTTTTTTAGATGTAATGTAATGCTTATTTAAACAGAGAAACTAAATGTTACAACATTAAGTTTAACAGTGGAAAAAAAAAGAAAAGATATCTGTCAGGTATAATAGGACATTTTTGTATTGAATAGCAGCTTTAATCATGATGCTTCTGCTGCAACATACGCTTGATTTTATTATAGAGTAAAGCTCTCGCATATGCACCTCGATCTTTGTCGCTTTCGCCCTGTTTGACCTAGTAAACAACAGTGGAGGAGGATTCATGTAAAAGGCTCACTAAATTTGCATGCTGCCCCATGTGTGTTTTCTGTATGGGGCTGTTTATTCACTGAAGGTCAGGCTTTTGTAAAGAAAAACTTCTTGCCCGATGAGATAAGAAAGCAAATTGCAGATCTATCATTTCTGAGCGTCTCTCTTGCTGTCTCTGTGCTCCTGTGCGCTGTTGACTAGCAGGGACTCTTGTGCGAAATCAGTGGAATAGCGGCTGGTTGACTTGATTTATGACTCACTCTGGGCTCGGCCTTATCAGGTGCACACAAGCCCCTCTTTCTGATGCAGCCTGTGTCTGAATGACAATAGAAGACCAGCAGCATTATACTCCAAATTTTGCCCCAGCTTTCTGGACACCACAGATTACATCTAGTTTATTGATTTACGGCGGCCATCTTGAGTCGCACACAGACAGAGTGGCTCTGTGCCATTGCAGTGATAGACTCGTTTTCAACTTGGCAAACAGCGTTTTTATGTGAACTTGCTCTTAACAATAAAAGGAACATTTGCAAGGGCATTCTCGCTACAGTTATAAGCTCTTGTAAAGAATGGCCGTGGGTGACTGTTTTCGAGACAGAAGGTTGGAAATTTGAGCGATAAAACGGCAGTCTCGGTACCATCCCGTGAGACGAAACGTTAATGTTTGATGATGGAAGGGGGAAAAGGGTGGGAAAAAAAATAAAAGTGAAATCTGGGGCAAAGAGGTTTATTCTAAAAGCTCTGAAGGGGGAAGCAGCGCTCCACATTACTAAAGTGTTTCTTCCACTTTTTCCCTCTCTCTGTAATTGAATCATTGCCATCTGTATCTCTAGAGATAAGATATGTTATTTGGGAAAATTATTTAAATTTAAGAAATGTGTTAGCTAATGTAATTAAGTTTAAATTACCACAGCTGCACTTCGTTGTTGGAAGTGTAATTATGTAATCTAACACATTAAATGATGGAAATGAGCATCACTCTGGCGGACTTAAACATCGAGCGCCTTTTGCACAAAGCTGAAGAGTGAATATGTTTTTGTTCTGAAGATCGAATGGATATGACTGGAGCAATGTTGCTATTAGGGATTTACTGTAAAAACTGCTATTGCACAGCACTTGCTATCATGGGTTTGACCAAAAATTAGGAGGCAAAGTCCCTTATCTACGTCTTTTTAGTAATAAATTAATGTTCCAGTTCTGTTTGATTTTATTATATTTACTATATAAGAATATTTACCACATTCTTCAATAAGCAAACAATATAGATAGTAATATATTTGAATATATACATACTTAATATAATTAACATATTTCAATACTATAATATTTTTTGTTTTCATTATAATTTTATTTTATGGTTATATTATCGTTAAACTTTTGGAACTTTTTTTTTTCGGTCTTCCTAAACATGTTTTTTTTTTATTTTTTTTTTATTTTTTTAATATGGTAAACCCGTTGTAAGTGTTTACATTTTATACCTAGCGGGATAGTTTTTGCTGGAAATTGCTCCGGCTACTTTGACGCTGTCTGGTGTGGGAGTAGCTGGGGTTAGTTGTCACAACTAGCGAGAGAGGAATCACCCACTAGAGGGCCAAAAGTTACATAGTGTACCTTTAAATTACATATGTAGGGAAATACATTAAAATGGGCAGTTAGTGAATATGTTACACACTTATTTAGTGAATTAGCCCCACTAGTCATCAAAGACCAATAACGTTAATATGTTTATTTATATTTTTACATCTCTTAATAAAATCAATAATAGGCCTACAGTAATAAATAACTACAACAATAGATTAACAGAATAATCAACCAATCACAGTGATGTGGAACTGTCACTGTCTTTGCCGTTACCACTGTTATGTTCATGTCACGTTCTGCCTCTCTCTCAAACTAATATGCATTTAAATTTTACTTACCCCAAACGTGCCTATTGTTTTACAGTTTCCACAAAAATATTAAACAGCAACTGTTTTCAACATAGATAATAGAAAGAAAATGTCCCTGAGCATCAAATCAGCATATTAGAATGAATTCTGAAGGATTATGACTGGAGTAATGGCTGCTGAAAATTTTTTTTGTTTGTTTGTTTTTTCCATCACATAAAAAAAAAAATCACATTTTAAAATATATAAAAATAGAAAACAGTTGAATAATAATAATAATATTGTAATAATATTTTACAAAAACTTAAAAAATGTTAAAGATTCCAAACTTTTGACCGGCAGTGAGTCTTTAACCATCTTAAATGACACCGAAGAGTGCCTTTATTTATTAATAAAGACAGGGAAAGAGCATGCAAGCTGTTCGCGGATCGCATCTCTCTCTCTCTCTCTGCAGGCATTGTTTGTTTGTGTAAGCACTGACACAGGCATCTTGCTACACTTCCTTCGGCATGCCATATTTGCAAACTCCCTGGCTCCCAGTTGCGTATGTCAAGTGTAACCCAATCTAATATGCCTGGCTGCCTGTGTTCAGATGGTCTGTTAGTGTGAGTGTGTGAGTGTGTGTGGGTGGGTGTGCGTCTGGGTGGCTGCCCGCTCTGCGCAGGCTGTGTGAAGGGCTGTCAGGGCTGGTTTCTCCTCCCAGCTCCCCCTTGGCTAAAGGAAATCACCCACACCTCTGCCACAAGTCCTGGACGCAGGCCGAGACACTGTCATGGATACGCACGTCAAATTGCCCTAGGATTAAACAACAACAACAACAACAACATATGGGCCGTATAACAGCTCCGAGAGGGAGTGGAGCTCCCCAGAGGGAAAGTGAATAACAGGAGACAAGTGACCGGTGCCTTGGCAGCCAGGGCCAGAGGAAGCTAGAAGAGAAAGCTCAATAGCGAGGGATTAGAGCGCAGCGGAGCAGGGATTAGCCACTGTGAATACAACAGAGGCTGCTGCGCTAATGTTCTCCTCCTGACACACGTCGCAAAACGTGCGCACTCGAGATGTATAGAACGAGCTCGGCCGAGTGCGAGGGGTAGCCTGCAGCAGATGTTGTTGGTTTAAGCGGGGGCATGTGGCGGTTTGAGAGGCATAACCCCATTATGAGCACAAAGAGTCCATAAAGAGCCTCCACTGACTCGCTTCAGAGCTCTGTGTTGAGTAAGGCCCGAAACATATGCTGATTTAGGGAAGCGCACGTGAACGCCATCACACTTACCAATGGGGAACTCAAATCGTGGATGGAAGCAAATTGCTATTTGTACTTTTTTAATGTTTCTGAATGTCGGCTGTTTATTTGGGATAGCTACCGTAGATTAAAAACATTGATCAATTTTGCCAGAAAACAGTTTGTACAGAAAAACTAAACTTCCCATAATTCATGGTAATACATCTGGAATAAAGTACAATCAATTACCCACCTATGCACAGTTTTTGGTTTGTATTTTTTATAGCATTTTGTTCCTGCATTCCTAGCATTTTAATGCCTCACAGTTTTCCTGATGAGTGAAATGGACATGAAACATGAAATTTCCCTATCAGAACCATACACGTCATTTATTTTATTTTATTTTTTTCTCTTCTCTTTTTTTATTATCATTATCAGTATTACTCTTGCATGTCTTGGAGAATATAGTGGTTGTGAATTTGGAATTTTTCGATATGAACTCAAATAATTCTTCTGAGAATAATTGATGTCCATGCTATCCACTTTAATTTTATAGCTCCATACTTGCTGTGACAACAATTGTCATATTTGTGGAAATTATGTATTTTTTTTTTTTATCTGTGTAAGGTATATCACAAGAAACATCTTATTCCTTAAAATGGTGTTGTAACAGAAGTAGAGGCAGATCTTTTCCTCACTATTATGACAAACATCAGAGTGAAACAGATTATCGAATAATAAAATAAAATAAGGTAGGGAACTTGGTTCTATACATCGTTTGTGTATTGGATGGAGGCAGATCTTAATGTGAGCTTGCGGTCGACTATAAGACGGCCTGGTTTAAGTGAACTACATGAATGATTGGAGAAGTATGGCAAACTTCTCGAGATGTATCTTTTCACTGAAAGAATGAATTATGCCATTTTAATGCATGGATCATTTTTTCACAATAAGAGCAATGACATGTATTTAAAAAAATAGATTAGGTGAATTTTCATTTCATTTCAACTTTAAAGGAAAACACTCTAAAGAATCAGAAAATGATCCTATGAAAGATCAATACAGTGCCCATGCGCAAGAATATTTCAGGTTTCATTTAAAGATAGAAAAAAATAAGTAGAGTGAATTCTAGCTGACACTGGTCTGCCACATTGGTCAGACTTTACCCAGTTTTCAAGAACTAAGAGGCAGTAGGAAACAGAAAGTAGAACAAAAAGGGTGAGTGAAATGCTCATACCGTAATTACAGCTTGTAAATGTAATGAATTGCAGTGATGCTGTCAGCAGAAGGTCAGTGTGGTGGGCCTTCTTCACTCCTGTTGACATGCCTGTCGGGACTTTGTGGAAAACATCCCAACTGCACTGTTTGGCTTTGAGGCCTGGGGTTTTGGCAACCTGGGAGATATCTTTCCCTAGAGCTCCAAAGAGAGCTTTCACAGAGTTCTGCAGACCAGAAAACAAACCAGTATTGTAAAGCGGTCCAGTTCTCCTTAACAAAGTGCAGAGATCTTGTCAAAAACTTGCTAATCATCATCATCATCAGCCAGCAGTTTTTGTTCTAATAACAATCAAAGTTCACAGAGTTCTCCTTCTTGAATGATCTTTAGAGAAAAGCTTTAAGTTAACTGGATTATCAATAAGGAAGAAAATTCCATTAGGGTATCTTTAATATCCGTAAATAGATTAAATGGAGAGCAAAGGGAGGAAAAATGTCCCTATCTTCTAAAATTTTGATCATCTGTTTGCAAACCCTAGTAATCTCAACAAAGTTGTAAATACCAAAGACTTCCATTAAAAGCCACAGCTAGTTTTTCAACAAATTCACCATAGGTTAAAGAAATTCATTCTTAAGAAAATTCTTATTCTTTCCTGTGCTTTCTTTCTGTTTCCTATCTTACTGCTTATGCTCTAGTTTGTTGCCATGGTTACTAATTGCTTTGTGCACCTATTTCTTGTTCAGTTTGTTATCTCCTGTGTATTTAAGCCCTCAGTTTAATTCTACTCAAAATAATGTCATACAGCAGCTTTCAGATTACGTTCCTTCATCGCTACTGGTTCCGCCCAGTCTCCTGTCTCCTTCATCGCTGTTGGTTCCTCCCGGTCTCCAGTCTCCTCTGTCACTGCTGGTTCCGCACATCCTCCCTCCCCCCTCCTCTGCCAACTCCCTCCAGCCACTGCTGGCTCCCTTCAGCTCCTCGGCTCTGCCTCTGGTGGCTCCGCCCACTTCTTCAGTTCCACCTCTGCTGGCTTCTTTCAGCGCCTCTGGCCATGCTCTCTGGCTTTGCCTTGGTCTTCCCGGTCTGCAGCCCCGCCTTGATGTACGGACCCCCTGGCTCCCCCTCAGTCCTCTGAGCACCATGATTCCACCTCAGCCTGTTGATCCATTGGTTCCACCTTGGCTCCATGGTTCCTCGCCTCCATCGTGGACTGTCATTCCACTGGCTCCGCCGGGCTCCCTCGTGCCTTGTCCCTCTAACTTCACCACAGGCTATGTCTCAGCCTCCACCCCTTTTGCTTCACTGGGCTCCACCTTCCCTCCTGCTTCACCGTTGTCCTCATTTGCTCCGGCTCCACCGCGGTCTTCCGAACCCCTGTCTCTACCTCAGTGCCATGAGCCGTCGGCTCCGCCTTGAACCTTTTGACCTGCGGTGTCACCCTATGTCTTCAGCCCCTCGACTCAGCCTGGTTTTCCAGCTCTCATGGCAATAACTATGTCGAAATCCGCTTGGTTCTGCCTGGACTCACTGCTGAGGCTCCACCCTTGCTCCTTCCTTCATCGGTTCTGTTGTTGGCTTTTATCCTCATGGCTCGGATCTGGGTTGCTCCCTGGCTCCTCCCTCCATCAGTTCCGCCATCAATTTTCCTCCGGGTCCTTATCTGGGTTGCTCTGTGATCCCTCCCTCTGCCAGCTTCCCCGTGGACTCTTCCTCCCATTCCTCCATGGACTCTTCCTCCTGCTCCTCCATGGGCTCTTCCTCCTGTTCCTCCATGGACTCTTCCTCCTGTTCCGCCATTGGCTCTTCCTCCCGTTCCTCCATGGGCTCTTCCTCCGGTTCCTCCATGGGCTCTTCCTCTAGTTCCTCCATGGGCTCTTCCTCCTGTTCCTTCATGGACTCTTCCTCCTGTTCCTCCATTGGCTCTTCCTCCCGTTCCTCCATGGGCTCTTCCTCTAGTTCCTCCATGGACTCTACTGTGAAGCTGCTTTGATACAATCTGTATTGTGAAAAGCGCTATACAAATAAACTTGACTTGACTTGACTTGACTCTTCCCCCTGTTCCTCCATGGGCTCTTCCTCCCGTTCCTCCATGGACTCTTCCTCCTGTTCCTCCATGGACTCTTCTTCCTTTTCCTCCATTGGCTCTTCCTCCCATTCCTCCATGGACTCTTCCTCCTACCCCTCCTCCAATGGACTTTTTTCTGTGTCCAACAACAACCAAACCACCACAACACTATGTGTATACACTACGTAGGTCAATAGTTGTCTTATGTGTACCTATTTTTATTTCTCCTTTAATGAATTTTGAGCTATGAAAAAGCATCTGAGCGATAACATTTCCTCTGGGAAACTCTCAAATTGGAAAATATAAAACGTCACGTGTCACAAACTTACACGAAGCACCTGCTGCTTGTTTGATATGTCAGCAAACAGTCATTCTCAATTTCAGTCTATTTTCACCATGTCTGTCCCTCCTAGATCAGCAGTAAATCAAATACTTTCATTCTGCTGTGTCCTTCATTGTCCTGGCCCCTCTACTATAATCTGTCCTCAGTTTTACAATGTGCCTGTATGCGTACTTGTGTTTGCTGATAATGAGAATCCATTTCTCCCCTCCTCTAAAAATGACCGTTGACAAACAAAAGGCAGGAGTGTGTTCCTAAATTCCCTGCAAGGCCATCAGATGGGGATTATTATTGTTTATGTCTCTGGCCTGCCCGGGCTGCTCGGCTACCCCGCACTGCCGAGTTGGATCTCGCCTCGCCCTGCCTCACGCACCTCCATGATGGATGACCATTAAGGCAGCTTATTGGAAATAGCTTGATTTATAGCCTACCGCTGCCTCAGTCTAATGGCTTCATTTCTTTCTACCAGCACATGATGTCAAAGCCAAGGTCATTGTAGAAATGGCCCCTTTGTTGTGTTTTTTTGCTTGCTGATGACCAGAAGAGGGCGGGAGGTGAGGCGTGTAGCTCAGATACTCTGTTTGCATATTTTGCAGTGAGGGTGAGTGAAAACAAGGTATATTTTACTCTGTGTGGTATGGATATATGTATTCATGATTTTTATCATTCAGACTATTTCATATTCTGTTTCTGCTCACTTCTCCTGACCTGAATGGGTAGTACGTGACATAGCTGACTGAGGCTTTATGGTCAGGTTTGATCTGTCTTTTACTCACATCCCATTTAAATGAGCGGCATCAAATATGCCCTGCCTCCATTAAGGGTCTGGTCAATAAAAACGCCATTAGTACTGTTAAACCAGACGATATTATCCAAACGTCCAAACTAAATATTTTATTTTTCTAGATCAGGCTTTATCAGGTCCCTCAATGACTTTTTCATCAGAATGTGCTTAAACTATAGCTTAGAGAATGAGAAAAAAACGGCCTCATTTTAACTATGAATACTGAATAACATTGAACATTCTAGATAATTAGCTGGTGATATAAATTAAACAAAATTTTTAATATCATAATGATTTAATGCACAATTTGTCCATTCAGTTTGCTGTGTCAATGGACTAATTTGTGTGTGTGTGTGTGTGTTATTGTGAAATAAGTGCATATAAGTGTCACAAATGTCACAATGTAGAAAGCCCTACATTTTTTCTAATTAAATATTGTAAATCTTGCAAAGATGGTTCCTCTGAATTTTTATTTTATTTTAACCAATTTATTGAGAAACATATTGAACATCATCAAGAAACAAAAAACAACAACATATCACACTTTTTTATCACATATCACACGTACTAGGTCATATCTGTCTACAGTAGTTTCGTACTGTATGTTAATATGCAAGTATAGCGCTTGGTGAAGATATTTAATAGCAGCACAGGGTCTCAACAAGGTGTCGGATACATTGTGTTGCCTGGTATCACTTCAATGTGCGTGCTCTTACAGATGTGAATATTAATTAGTCCACCATTCTCTCTTTAATTCTCGCATTAAAATAGCACCAGTTCACCAGGTTCAGTTGTCATTTTGCACAATCCACAATTACAAACTTGACATATCCACCTAATCACCGCCCACAGGCACACAATGATTAATTTGTCATTATTTGTTATGATATGTATTGACATGTATTTAATGAGTTTCATGAACTCTTTAATAGTTTTAATAGTTTCAGAGTGTGTGTAGACGTGATTGTGTGGGTGATGCATGTGGATTCCCACATGTTGGGCAGTTTAGTAGCGAGTAAATCATTAACAGGTCTTGATGGTGTCCCGTCTCATTAGGTTTTTGTCAGCCTTGGATTCGCACTCTTCCTGGTGCGTTTTAATCACTGAACAAATACAGAAGCTCACGCAGGGCTTGATTTATAGCAGGAGGCCA
The DNA here is from genome assembly GCF_965113295.1 of Leuciscus leuciscus. NCBI lineage: Eukaryota > Metazoa > Chordata > Actinopteri > Cypriniformes > Leuciscidae > Leuciscus > Leuciscus leuciscus. The sequence goes on from NC_138746.1 coordinate 30,305,461, forward strand.
TCAGATTCGGCTGATGTGTCCTGGGAGTGTCTAGCACATAGACAGGTGTCCTGCAGGTCAGGGTCAGGGCCACAGCCTCACCACCACAACCCACCATCTAGTGTTTTCACCTAAACACTCACGGTCAAGGTTTAAACTGATGCTGAGGAGGCTGTCCCTCCATTTACACAAAACTTATCTCCATCTGTATTTTTGACTTACCAAAATCTGTAAGTAATCTGTTGTCAGGTTTTCTTCAATGACTGATTGATGTTTGCATATTTGTTCAAAATTCTGCCATAAAACAGCTTTAAACTGGTGGAACATTGCTGTTTTTGGCCAAAAAATTTAATAATTATTTGACTCTTTTGTCTTTAATTATCAGGAAAAATCCTTATAACGCCTGCAATTCTAGGTAACTGGACACACACACACACACACACACACACACACACACACACACACACACACACACACACACACACACACACATATTCAATTCAGCTCAATTCACATTTATTTGTATAACGCTTTTCACAATACACATAATTTCAAAGCAGCTTTACAGAAAATGCAGAAAAAGTCCACATTACAATTGTTTCCGATATTAAATAAGTTAATTAACCCTTCAGAAAACCCTTAATTTACACCCTTCATTACACCAAAAAATATTTAGGCCTCAATTTAAGATTTATGTATTTGAATAGCATATAAAATTCGGATTAAGCAGGTTTAACATAAACAAACAACTAAACTTAATGTGATGCATATTTGCCATATACATAAATTAAACAAAATGTCTGGAAAAAAAGGAAGGATAAAAAATCATGGCATACTTTTTCATTAACAATTTGCATCTATTTTATTTTATTTAAATCATATAATCACATTTTCATATCTTTGCTTAGAATCCGCGCAACTACATTTATAGTACATTTAAGTACATTTATTTGTTTAAAAAGTATGATCATGGTTAAAATATAGCTGACTGTAGATCAAGCAATTTTCAATTGATAAATGGATAAATATATAAACCTGGTTATTGTGTCTTTAAAACAATTCGTTTATTAGTACTATTACAAAATTCTTACCCGTTTCATTTATGAATATGCATCAAAATAAGTTTATTAGTTTATTTATGTTACAACAGTATAATCCAAATGAAAATTGTATTTGTAATGTAAATGCATAAATCATGAAATAATAAAATAATGCAATAATAATTAGGCCTAAATATATATATTTTTTTTTGTCAAAAACATTACATACAAACAGCATTTAACTAAGTATTTATATTAAACATGGCATAAAATGCTGCCCAGATGAATCTACTTAATCACTGAAATAAATTTAATTTTCCAACACTATGTAAATACAATGTAGTTACATAGTTCCTCCCCGACACTGACAGCATGGTATTCCTGTATGGTAATGATTAGTACCATCTGATACCTTCGGTGTATACTTCTCATAAGGGATCAACTGTATTTAAGCAAATAAATAAATAAATAACAGCAAGTTCACAGTAGAACATATAAACTGGCGGTTTTCATCTCTGCATTGTTCTCTACACAACAGACTGTGTGAGCATAAGTGTGAAGCAGTGCTGGGATTTTGTTGTTTCCCAGGGGATGGAAGAGCAGAGCTGTAGCCTGAACCCACTCTTAAATCACGTCTGCGCACCAGGCAATTCCTCTGCAGGCAGGAGAACACTGCTTTTGATTTATGAGTAATCCCCATCTCAATTTGTCACTGAGGCAAGGAATATATAACTCGAAACACTTTTTATTTACAAAATTTCCTTAGGTTTGTTTTTAAAGTGTGGTGTGTAAGGCAAAACTACTAACTGTGTGTTTTTGCCAGTTCACAAAAAAAGATGGTATTTATTTTAACTATACAATCACTGCCAGTCAGATCTGGTAGTTGGCAGATTTAAAAGCGTACCCAGTTGGGTTATGGTTAAACGTCTGTTATGTGTAAAGTTTTAGGGAATATGTGCATACAAATGTTTATATCAGAAAATGAGTGTAATTTCTGCAAATGTATTATTTTATTTATTTTTTGCATGTTTGAAAAGGATTAACTACTTGCTTGTTGTCTTATTTGCCTAATTTGCATATGTTAATGGAAAAAATCTCACAAAACCTGTCAAGAACATTTCCAGTTATAATTCACCCAGTTTAAAGAAAGATGTTAGAAATTGTATTTTATAAGGAAATAGACCTTTTTTCTTTCTTTCTTTTTTTTTTTTTTTTTTTGCATTTGATATTATTTCCACAACAGTTAAGCACAATTCCTCCCAGATTGTATTACTGTGAAGCAAAAATATAATTGACATTATTAAAATGCTCATTGTTTAATATTTTATTATAAAGATTATAGCATTTGTTTAAATCTCTTTCTTTATTTATTTATTTATTTATTTATTTATTTATTTATTTATTTATTTATTTAACTGGAAAAAAATTAAAATCTAAAGAGAAATACTACTGAGAAAAGAACTCAACTTTTTCTCAAAAGTAAAAAAATAAAAATACAAATAAAATTATAAAGACATCAAAATGCAAAAAAAACGTGATTTTCAAAAAAGTCATTAAAAATCGAAAAAAAAATTTATACAAGGCATAGTTTTTTTATTTAACAAGAACACACACGCACACTTGTGTGTTATATATATATATATATATATATATATGTGTGTGTGTGTGTGTGTGTGTGTGCGTGTTTTTTCTTCTTTTTGAGATTCACCCTATAGTGCAGCTCACGTGAATTGCAGCACATTGTTTTTACATGCGAGCTGAGACCCCCTCCTCAGACATTCGGCCGTACCTTGATGGCGAGCTGAAGATTGATGCTGTTCATCTGTTAGAATGGGCAGTAAAAAGCAAACTGCACGGTGACTGCCCTACCATCACAGCTCTCATCTCAGGCGCTGTAAAAGCGGCGTAACGCTCTCAGAGGTGAACGCTGATCTCATCCAGGCTCTTTGTTTCATTAACGCTGCCCCAAACAAACACCTGCCGTGTTAAGTGCTTCAGCGAGAACCCCCCACCCTCCATCTTTACATCCCTCATCTGCATGAGCCGTCATCATCATCTGTATCTGACAGACAGCAGCACACGAATTAACCACAGCATTGGGGAGAAGGTTCCCTCAGTGCCATTTCATTCATTTAAAAAGCTCAGTTGACCGGTTTATTGCTGGTTACAAGTACAGGGCATATTTTGGCTTTTTAATTGTGGTTTAGCTGGTCAGGCGGGTTTTACCTGTGAAAAAAGGGGGTGATTTTCCCAATAGCTTCATTATGGTCGCCAATTCCATCTTGACCAACATAGTTCACCGTTTCAGAGTTTCCTGAAACCAATGTTCTATCAAACATTTGCAAACAGAATCACAAACTTACACGGTTTGAACTACAGCTCTCGACCTGTGGTGAGATGCATAGTTTCTTGCGGAATCATGTGGACTTCAAGAGATCATACTCTTGGGCACAATAAGCAAACTAGCAAAACATTATATATATTTAATTCCATTTACTGCCATTTTTGAAGAGTGTGTGAAAATATGTGGGTAACCCAAAGTAGGATAGGGAACCCGCGATGAATCAAAGGTCGAATAAAGCTAAGCGACGGGGAATACAAATATTGAAGCAGCTCTCAGATATCATGTTTGTTACAGCGGCATCTCAGAGAAATTACATTGTGGAAAAAGCTTCTGACTGAACATGTGTACGGGAGTAAAATGAACAGCAGTTAATTACTAAATGCTAACATGATTACAAAAATGAATGGCTTTTTGTTGTTCATGTAAATTAACTATGATAGACATCTGTCATAAATTGTGACTTTATTACTTCGCCACCTGTGCTTGACGTCATTAATGACAATCTTTAATTGTTGAACCAATGTAGTTCAAACAACTACGGTGCGACCATGTTACTGTGTTTTGGGGAATCAGTAATGACTAGCTAGTTAATTTATTCAACAGTGCATCTTGGTTAAGCAGTGAGTTAACACCCTGGGGTGCGTTTCCCATTCAACGACGTAACTCGCTGGTTCACTAACGTAGTACGAGGCATCGTTGAAGAAATCAACTAGCTAGTCATGACTGTTTCCCGAAACCATATTGTCGCAAAGTGGTCGTTCAACCACATTGGTTTATGAGGTCACGCACGTGGTGGAGTAATAACTTATTTTAATGAATCTGTTTGAGATCGAATTAATGCCAGATGGTTTGCTATAAATTACAGACATGGCATCTGAGAACTATTTCTAATTTTTCTCAGTTATTTTTCTCTATTTCCAGATTCAATTATAGGCTCGTTCTTACATACTAGAGCACGTTCGCACATGCGCACTCTTCAAAAACGGTGCTTTAAATCTCTTGACAGACTAAAAGACGTAAATTAAATTTTTGTATGTATTCTTAATAAATGATATAGATTGTACTGAATGTCAGCTTGCTTATTTTGCTCAAGATAAGGATTTATTAAGGTTGAATGTCATGCAAACTAGAAACTATCCTTCTAACCACAGGTCGAGAGCTGTCGTTCCAAACACATAACTCTGCGATGCTGTTTGCGAATGTTCGTTGGAACGATGGTTTTGGGAAACACAGACTCGTTGAACTATGCTGATAACGACGGAACTTGCGAACATAGTTGGCTAACTATGCTTTTGGGAAACACACCCCAGGTCTGTGCCATTAAAGGAATAGTTTACTTCAGAATGAAAATTCTGTCATCATTTACTCACCCTCAAGTTGTTTCAAATGAGTAAATGATGACAGAATTTTCATTTTTAAGTGAACTAATCACTTTAACATGCCAGTGTTGCCCATCTAAAACCAAATAAGACCACCATGGAGTTTAGGTTGAATTTTTCCAGCAGGACAAAGGATTTGGATTATTAAAGAAGCAATAAGTGGTTTAGTCCTTTTAAAAAGAAAGGCACAAACATTAAAAGCGAGTCATTACCAGCAAAACAAAAGAAAAGAATAATGTCAGACAGGAGAAAACGAGTTCGGATCGTGTTTATTTCCCCTGGTAGCTGATGGGTCAGTTGCCAGTGGGCTTTCCTGGGAGCGGTCCAGCCTCGGCTCGTTTTGCATCTTTTAATATTGCATGCAGTTCATTTAGTGGATGGGCAGAAGCCCAGAGCCACTCCTCTCAGGGGCGTACTTCACCGCACAGGGGAGCCTGGGATTGATGGCTCTCCACTCCCTGCAAGCCGCACGAGGCTACGTCTCCCCCACCTCTCCCCCCTAAAATGCTGCAAACATCCTTTCCCTTGGCTGCTAACTCATCAATCACACTGTCACTTTAATTTATGTGCCACTTCTTGTTTCGGTATCATTTATTTCTGGGCAAGAATATTGCAAGCTACCACACAGTTCTGGAGGGAGAAGCTTCTGTTAGTAGATAGGAAGAAATGTTAACCCTTCACTCTTAAAAATAAAGGTTATTTATTGGCATTTACGTTTTCACGAAGAACATTTAACATTTCCGTCGCACAAAAGATTCTTTATAGTGGAAAAGGGTTCTTAAGTTTATTAAAATGTTCTTCACACTAAGAAGAAAAAAAAATGGTTCTTGTAAGAACTGTTCACTGAAAGGTTTTTGGGGAAACCTTAATCTATTTGCCATCAATGCAAAAAAATAAAATAAAAATCCTTTTTGGAACCTTTATTTTTAATTGTTCTAGCTCCGTAATGGTGTTTGGTTGTATTGGCATGTATTCATTTTAGAGCCTATGTACAGAGTGCCAAGCTTGTGTTGGGAGGGAAACCTTTTATTTTTATTTTATTTTTTTATAGAGGTCAAAAAAAAAAAATGTCAACACAAGCAGGCCTTTAAGACTAAGTTCATACTTATTAATGTCAAGATGCATAGATATACAGGCAACTTCACTGCCTTAACTGATAATTATAACAACCATTATTAATACTTGAACATCAATAATAAAAGAGCACCAAATCAGCATATTAGACACTGAAGACTGGCGTAAATTCAGTTGTTGTTTTAAATTGTGATAATATATTAAAATATTTTAATGCATTTTTCATGAAATAAGTGCAGCTTTTGTGAGCATAAGAAACGTTGGACATACTTTATTTTAAAGTGTCCGTTTTACAGTGTAATTATACATTTAGAATTTATTATTACTGAGTAATAACAATTAACTATATGTACCTACTATAGGGTTAGGTTTAGGAATAGGGTTTGGTTTAGGGTTAGTTGCATGCAATTATGCATAACTTATAGCTATTACTACAGTAACTATATGTAACAAGGTCTGAAAACTTCTTTCAGAAACATTTTTGAAAAATCATCTTGGTAACAGAAATGTTGTATTCAGGCCTACTGTTATCTCAACTCAAAATGACTTTTTCTTTTTCTTTTTCTTTTTTTCTTTCAGCTTTGTTTTCATTTGTCAGATGCTAATTGAGGAGATTGGCCAGGGTTCATGCAGGGTCACTCTAATGTAAAGTCAGTGTGGGGTAACGTTTGCTTGCACTTCACTGATTTGAGGGCATTCCAATCCTCCCTGTGGGGTAACCTCAATCTCGTTCTACTCCCAGCAAAGTCATGACCCTGACTCGGACCCTGTTCCCTGAACTGCCTCAGTTACCTGACTAAGATTCCATAAACACACACAGATATGGCACCTCCTTCCCAGCTCCATGGGTGGCAGAGAGCTGAATTTACCCAGAGGCAAAACACAAAACCCTTACAACATAATAAAACGTGACAGCTGTTTTACCTCATTAAAGCTCACCTCAGAGTGAGCAGCGTAACATCGTTTTTTTCCGAAGCTAAAGCTGGTGTCACTAAATGACTTCTTTTCTCCAAAATGTGAACCCATCTTCCAAGGTTCGCATTATCATATCAGGAATTTCCTTCCATTTGGCCGAGTTTGCAGTAAACACTGTTGCCTGATATCCGCACTCAGCTCCATTTACTGCCCTGACTGGTGAATACACACGAGAAAACTGAAGACAGCAGACACTGGAGGCTGTGAGACAGTATGAGTAACAAGGTAGTGTAATTTAAGGTGCTATCGAGATGTAAAACGTGGCTGCTGTAATCTGCAGAACGGTCGGAGCGTGGCCGCAGGGTGCTCTTTTAGTTTTCAGAGACACAGGAACAATCAGCCTCCATGCCAACAGAGCCTTGTCGTTAGCTTCTAATCTCCCGTGAGTTAAGCCAGATAGTGGACAAAGCTGATTTCTGCGCCCTGTTCTCTGGATCCATCTTCGGAGCACGATTGAATTATTTCCTTACTCAGCTGCTGGAATTAAGTTACAAGAGCCTGTAATGCAGTTCCAGAGACTGTTCCTGTCCAGAAAACACTGCCAATCACCATGTCAGAGCCTGAAAGTTTGTGTAGTACCTGCCCTGAGAAGAGGGTTTCAAGAGCTGACATGAAGAATGAAAGGATTTTAGGGGCGGGGGAGTGACACCAAGTTTTTAGATACACGTTAAATGAGTGTTTTCTCTTTAAGCGGTATTGATTTTCATGTACGGTACATGGCGCCGCGAAAATGAGGTCTGTCCCGTGGTTTTGTGTTCCACACCAATCGAATGGAAACTTGAGAGGAGGTACGACCAGGCCGTCTGGCAGACGTTTGACTGAAATGTTTGAAAACTGAGTCGACGAATTTCATGGAAGGACGCAGAGCCCTAGCAAGGACACTGTCACTCTTTCATGGAGTTCACCACGTCTGCCTTTGCTTGATTGGGAAAGGTCTGCTGTTTGTGAAGACCATACATACAGAAATGTGTTTAAACGGGGAACGTGGACCACGTCATGGTGGATTAGCAAAAAACAGACTTGCATTACTTTACGCACAGATTAGCATTGTGAAAGAACCACCAAGAGACTGTTTCCTGCAAACACCCGCACACAGCTGTACATTCAGCTGGATATATCCCCTTATCTGTTTAAAAATTTATCTGCACAGCTTTTTGCCTTGTAATTCTTTTGCAAGAATGTCATAATCTCTCATTGCACTACGTAGATCTTAGCAATAACAAGCTAGCTGAGAGTCCAAGTGCTTGTTTGGTCGTGACTCCCACCGTGCAGGGGGTTCCTGTACAGGGGCCTGGAACAGAGAGACTCTGAACTGACTATGACACCGAGCCGGACTGGTCCACACTCACCTTCACACAGCCCTTTGTGAAATATAGTCTGTACATAGACAGTCACTCTGAATAATAGGCCTGGTTGCTGTAAATGTCAGCTCTTTAAATCACATCGGAGCTTGGCGGCCAGGCACAGAATGCTTCATCACTGCTTAAACTACAGACGGCCATTTATTATGTGTATGTTTATAAATCACTAAGGAGACCCCGCGTTCCTCCCACCCATAAAAGAGAAAAAGTGAACAGCGAGAGGGAGAGGAACAACATATAGGACGTGGTCTTTGGGGCTGAATGTCAAAGGAAATATGAACGGGCTGGCTGTGAGAAAGATAACAAGCACTGCATATTGGACATTGCTGGAGCACCACCTGGTAAAAGTTGATTAAGTGCCCGCCTCCCAGAGACAGCAGTGCGACGGAAGAATCCATTCTCCTCCTCCTAGACCCCGTTTTTTTCTTTCTTTTCTTCTCTTCTTCTATTAAGGGCTCATATCAAGAGGAATCAAGTTTTCTTGTTCATTCGTGAAAGCATACCATAGTTTCATAAACATACTGTGGATATAAGATTTCAAAACTTCCTCCCCTCTGCAAAAACCAAGAAGAAAACTCCTCATAACCGCCGACATATACACTCTATTCAGTGTTCATGGTGAGGTGATAAGGATGGAGTTGGATATATACTATTATTCCTATACACTAGTAGATCTAACGGTAAGAATAAAATGTGTGTAAATCTACCCAACTTTGTTCTATTTCTGGCTGTGTAGCACCTAAATGAGCAGATGAAAGGGATTTTTAACAATATCTCCAATCATTTCTGTTCATTTTGACAGTTGTGCATAACATTTCAAATCTTTCACTACGTAACAACTTTGCAAAAGACTTCAAATATTTATAAGGACATGGACAATTCCATCATGATGAATGACTAGGACCTCACAAAGACTCATATACATAATTTCTTATTGTATTGTATAAAACATTTAGGCCAGATTTTTATGCTAGCATTGCATGCAATTCTGAAGATACTGTACACAGCAAATATCAGATGGGCTCACTGCAATTCAAGGCATACATGGACATACAATGTCATGGTTTTACTTCTGTTCTCTCGTAAAATATGTCACATTCCTTTTTCTCTATTTAATTGTTACTTCTTTTATATTTTATCTGCAGGGAGAATGTGACCGTCTGTCTGTCTTTCTCTGGCACTCATTTCCTATCCTTTTATGTTTTCTTTACCTTTTCATTCCATTCTTTCAATGATACTGTATGCTACCCATGATCTGAGAAGTTATTACAGTAGCTTATAGGCATATATAAAAATTTTTTTATTACATTTACTGCACTTATTTAGGGGTAACTACTTTAATTCAACAAAGCATTCAAATTGACCATTCAGTTTCTGAATACCCACATCTGATCTTACTGGGCACAATTTATCAGTGCATTTTATTACTAAGGAAAACAGTATTTGTCTTGGTAATCTTTCAATATGTAACAACTTGCTTTGCCTCTAAAACAACTTTCCTGTTTGGCTGGCATTAACTAGGTTGTATGGGTTATTGGTTACTGTTAATTAGCCAAATAGCTATTTAGAAATTGTTGTAGGGTAGGTAATGCACCCTTTCTAACATTTTGATAATGTTAGTTCTGTCATGACAACTCTCGGAGTGTTTGGCACGGTAATGGGTATGACAATGTTGATATATTTGGTCTTGGCGGAATAGATCTCTACCGTTTTTTTTTTTTTTTTTTTTTTTTTGACGTCTTTCGTTTCTGAATTCACCAAATGTGTCAACATTTGTTGTTGTTTTGAAATAGGTGTCCCAAATACTTAGGACAAACAGACAGTCCCACCCCAGAATCACGTCATTGGTTGAGTCAATGTCGGTCCACTCAAACAAACAGCAAGTGCCACAAAACCACAGTGTTTACAGTCTTTGGGGAAGTCACACTACGAATGGCTTAGTTAAACCCTTCCCAGTGCATTAAACTACAGAAGTATTTTTAGATGAAAAGCTTTAAGAATCAATGTGTGTGTTTGTAAAAGGATGGCAGCTGCAGACCCACTGTGACTTCATAGCATTACCACAAATTAACATATCCGTCTCCACAATGCCACAAATATCTTAAAGTGCCTATGGTTTCTTTTTTAATAGTTATAGTTTCCTGTTGCAAAGATTCTCCCTTTCTCCATCTCTTTTTCCATCTTTCGGATAGAAAGTGCACAATTACACCAAACCAAACTTCCTCCATGTCCCATCAAGTCATTCCCATTTATTCTCTGCACGAACCATGTTCTTTGTGCCCTTGGACCAGAGGAAAATAGCTGTCTATTCAGGGGCAGGAAAGATGAAGTACACAAGTGAACACTGTGGCCACCATGTCATGTTTGTAAATGATCCTCTCCGGTCCACAAGGAAAAAATGCTGAGCGGGGCAGAATGAGTTCTGGAGCGGTGATATACAGTCCTCCAAGGCTGAGAATTAATACACAATTTAGTTCTGCAAGCCGAGAGAGTCTGTAATTAATAAAGGGGAAGAAATGTGCCAAGAAATGAGTTTATAATTAATCTCAATGTTAATACATCAGGGCTCAACACTTAGCCTGTTTTTTGTCATTTTTATCTCCCCTTTTCTCTACGGGTGGTTCTGTGAATCTGCAGGCAGCTGGGAAGCCCACCCTAATCCGTGACTTCCACCCCCGAGAGCTCCTGGGTGAGGCTTAATTGAGACGTATCTGTATTGACTGATGCAATCTACAAGTCGCTCATTGAATATGAAAAATTGAGTTTGGAAGGAGGAGGAAAAATCAATCATATGGATCAACATGTACGGGTTCCGCCCGCATCTCCATCCCCTCCCACGGTCTTTATTGGATATCTGCATGAATAATGGACTCCTCACAGACGGCAATTACCACAGCTGCTTCTTTATTAAAGGAGGAAGGATGGCTGCAATATATACCCGCTTGGATAGCCGCTGACCAATCAAACGCATGCTGAGGTCACCATAGTCACCACGGTCAGCATTCCCGTTATCCTCTTTTCTGCTCTTGAGATACACTTTTCTCCGTGTGAAGGTTCTTTTAAAGAGGTTTTAACATAAAGGATACAAATCCCCTTGATCTTTTGTCAAAGAAACAGTTTACATTTTACAACTCAAAACTTCCTGTCCAGGGAGAAAGAAACACATTTATTGAAACTAAGCTGGGAAAAAATGGCTCATTCAGAACTTCAGAAATGTTCTGACGTCGGACAGACATAAGAACATGACTTCTCTGAAGGATCCCAATGTTAGAAACAAACAGCTGAAACTTATTTTTTTTTATAAGATTCCTGATAATTTCAGTCCGATCTGACTGTATTTTAAATTGTGCCATGAGCCTGTCACAATGTACAGTAATGCCCCATAGAAGACGGAAGAAAAAATATCTTGAGATCTCTTGACTAAGAGCAGAACAGTGGTTTAAGTTGGTAGCACTGTTGCCTCACTGCAAAAAGGTTCTCAAATTGAGTTCCACTTGAGTCAGGAGTCCTTTATGAGTAGGTTTAGCATATTCTCCCTCAAATGGCATGGGTTTCCTCCAGGTGCTCCTGTTTTCCTCACAATGCAGGATAGATGAGTTGTAGACAGTAATTTACCTGTACAGTAGATGTGTTAGAATGACCATGACAATGGTATTTCCCTACCTGTGAGACACTTAAATTGACCTGTGAACCTTGACAAGCAGATTTTTATTTAATTTTTTTTGTATATGGTAAATGGGTATATAATGCATTTATGTATGTATGAGAGCAAAATGAATTTTCGGCAACATTACTCCAGTTTTCAGTGTCACATGATCCTTCAGAAATCATTCTAATATGCTGATTTTCTGCTAAAAAACTGTTTTAAACTGTGATAATATTTCACATAATTTATATATTTTCTTATTAAATAAATGCAACCTTGGTGAGCATATGAGAAAAATCTTAATTATTTTTAAACTTTTGACTGGTATGGTGTATATACACATGCAGGGCTTGACATTAACTTGAACTGCTTACCAGCCACTGTGGTTAGTGTTTTTTCAAATTTACTAGCCACTCAGCATTTTCACTGGCCACGATTTTGACATCAATACCATGTGGAAAAACTTCCATAAATTTTTTTATATATATTATCTCATAATTTGGCAGCAGGTATATAGGCTGCTGTCACTTTAAGACCTGACACACAGACCCATTATACGGTTACACATGCATTTTCTTTCTCAACTGTTTACATGACTGTGTTTACGCGAATGCTCGCCAAGAACGGTATTTTGACATTATTTTGTGTGTATTTGACTATTTAAGCGCAATAAGCAGCTAAAAAGAACTCGATTTAGTACTGAGAGGCAGCTTTATGTGCGCACACTTTAGGTGTGAGTACAAAATCTGTGGGAATGAGTAAAATTATGTGCAATACGCACAATCCCATGGCGAAATTCAAGCCCTGCTACACCAACAATATCCGGAACAAATAAAACAAGTGAGTGAGGGGAGGCGGGTTTGTGTGTTAACTTGCTCTCTGAGAGATGATAGAGAGAGAATGCACAGCTGGTGCTGTGTATATATTCTGCGAAAAATAAATATTGGAAGCGTTTTAGTTATTTGAGTATCAATACGTACCGAAAAATCTATATTTTTGACAACACTAGACAGCACTTACTTTATTTTTTCAGATGCTTTTTTAAAAGTCTACAATTGAAAAATGTATTATATATAAAATTCAACCAGCCAAAGTGGCTAGTACTCGCCACTGCTGAAATACACCCACATTTGGCAGTTGTTAATGTCAAGCCCTGAACACGATATAAATGTTTTTATATTTTAATTTAATTTTTATGTAATTTTAAAGTTAAAATGCTTAGAATTTATTTATCGATACATGTTCTGTATTGTCTCTTTTGTGTCCAGAAATAAAAATTAGGAGAAACATTGATAAAAAGTTGACACTTAAATATATCATAACTGTCATAAATATATGAGATAGGCAGGATCTAATCGCAGGCAGTTTGTTTAACTTTAAACTCGGAAACCAAGACACAAAGAAAGCAAATGGGAACAGAACAACAGAACTAACATGTGATGAGAACGGATCAAGAATTGAAAGAAATGCAGAGCTTGAATACACAGGGCAAACCAATCAATGAAATAGAGAACAAGTGCAAAACTTATTCAAACAATGAACATCCATGGAAACAAACTGAAACACAGGAAACTGAACTGAAACGCATATCAAACCCACCCAAAAACAGAAACTGACACAGATAAATCATAGTTTTAGGGTCAGAGAGAGATGGTTGAACAATGGTTATATATACCATTATGACTATTTTGGTACAAGAACCTGGACTTTGAGGAAAATAAATAATTATGTAAATTATATATCTACTTTGAACGCAGTGCTCTAGACAGCAAGCTAGCCAAAATGATTGAATTGTCTGGCTGGATTTGTCCTTGAGACTGAACCCTGTGTCTTTTCTTTTCACTCTGTCCTCATGGCTAAACTCTAAAGAAAATATCTGCAGTATTTCAGCTTTGCTGAGAATCAGTCATCGGCCCCCAATGATCAATGGGAAAGAAAACAAATCTTGTCCAGAGGAATTTGGCTGTCCGACACCATAGCCTTTAGCGAGTTGCTCGGCTAATCATAAATGACATAACGCTGCAGAGGAATAAGTGTGAAGTAACTAGGCTCTGACAAGGTAACGGATGGGTCGCTGGAGTCTGCTTGCATGACCTTGCCCATTTGAACCCTGCACTTCCTGTGTGCACCCCTCTATTACTAATGGCCCAACTATTCCAATTTTATTTGTGTACACAAAAATATAGATAAGTGTGACATACTTGACTGCTGAATCACCGCCACACATTATAGGCCGCCGGCCCGCCGGCTATGTTTTCTCTTCTGGTGCCACCACACACAAAGTGCTCCGATTCAGTGTCACGGACAGGCACAGAAAGCACATTGTCCCCCAGTGCTTGGGAAACGTCTGCGTTGGGACATTAATAGCGACAAGTGTAATTTCCCCTCTCTGACTTCCTTCCAGTTGAGCCTTTGGGAAAGTCAGAGGATGTTACTGGCTGGGAATGGAGGTTTATCTCAAAGGGACAGAGGTTAATTTACTAGTACAATGGGAAGTCATAATCTCTAACTGATGTGCTTAGGCTAACATCACTATTACCATTCCTCAAACTTATTATTATATCAAATCATATGTGTAATTGAGGAAAGGTGTGTGATTACTTGTCTAAGCTATCAGACAAAGCGATCATAAATAGAGTAGATGGCCTCATAAGGACTATGGTATCTTCAAATTTAGATTTCATGGAATATGTTTTCAATTAAATCAGTCTCACTGAATTAGTTTACACCAACAAAAGTATTTTTTGAAAAGTCAGACCATATATGAATACTGTAGCTCCCCTTGTGAAAAAAAGCACTTTAGCTTACATTTAAAAAGAGTAATTATTACAGAAATAATACACTTTAAACTAATATAGTGTGAACTTAATTGAAGATGTGAAGATGAAGATGTAACGTAGGACTTTCATAATTACTTCTATTGTCTTTGAAAAATGGTTATATGATAAACTAAAATCTCACAGATAAATCTTCAGTGTTTGCTAAGCATTATGTTGCATTTTTGTGTTGATAACAACTTTACATTATCCCGGCGTCAACTGCTTTTACCTGTGGATAGTTATACTAACACAAGTGAAGCCTGGCATACAACATGGCTTGACCATTGTATTAGTAATGCTGATGCTCATTCTACTTTACAATCAATGGAAACTGTTTATGAGGCATCTACCACTGATCATGTACCCTTTTATAATGACTGTTGATATGGAAAGTCTGCCTGAGATGAACTATGAGTTTGAGAGGGCTGTTTGAGAGAGTTTGAGAGGGCTGGACAGGAATGCCAGTGGCTTGGATCAAACTACTGCTGAACACCTAAAGTTTGCGAGCCCTAGGGTTGTGGTTCTTCTTGCCATTTGCTTTACTGGTTTGAAAAAACATGGGCTGTTGCCAGAGTCTATGTTGTCGGTAGTCTTAGTGCCTGTTGTTAAGGATAAGGCTGGCAAGATGGGAAGTCTGGATAACTATAGACCAGTTGCGCTGGCTAGTGTCTTATTAAAAGTTCTGGAAAGAATTCTATTAGATCGATTAGGTGTAGATCTTGTTACCACAGATGATCAATTTGGCTTTAAGGCACAGCATTGCACTGACTTGTGTATATATGCATTGAAAGAAATAGTAGAGTTGTATAAAAGACAAAATTCCTCTGTTATAATTGGCTTTATTGACACCTCTAAGGCTTTTGATAGAGTTAATCATCAAAAGTTGTTTGGTAAATTAAGACAAAGGGGTGTGCCTAATAGCATACTAAGAATTTTGGTATATTGGTACGCTAATACTGACAATAAAATGGGGTAATAGTGTCTCAGCGCCTTTTGGGGTTGGCAATGGTGTGCGGAAGGAAGGTCTACTTTCACCAGCCCTTTTTAATGTTTATATGAATGAATTGTTCGAACAATTAAGTGATTTTAAGACTGGATGCATGTTAATTATGCATTAATCAATCATCTTATGTATGCTGACGATCTGGTAATTTTTTCTCCAAGTAGTGCTGGCTCTTTCAACAGCTGCTAAATGTATGCTCTGATTATGGGATTAAATATGATGTGCAATATAATGCAAAGAAGAGTGTTGCCATGATATGTAGAACAAAAGAGGATAAGGACCTTAATTTTCCTGATATTTATTTGTCAGGGCAAATACTAAATGTATGCACTAAAACAAAATGTTTGGGACATATCATTAATGATGAAATGTATGATGATGGCGATATGTATAGGCAGCGCCGAATGTTATATGCCCAAGCTAATATGTTGGTGAATTTTTTCGGATCAGGTTAAGATAAACCTTTTTAGAGCATACTGTACTTCATTTTATACTGCTCCTTTGTGGGTTCATTTTAAAGAAGTAAGCATATGTAAGCTTAAGGTTGCCTACAATGATTGTATGAGGATTCTATAAAAAAAACCCGAGGTGGAACAGTGCAAGTAATCTATTTTGTATGTCAATAGTAAAAACCTTTATGGCTTTACTGAGAAATTTGATGTATAAATTCATTTATTTGTCGGCTGGATAATTCACAGAATGCTGTTGTCAAACCCTAAGCTAAGTGTGGTGCGATACCAGTCATCTATGAGAAAGTATTGGCATAATTGTCTATTTTAAATGTTTTGTACTGTATGTAATTATGTGTAGGTTGATGTTTGTTTTCTCTCTAATGGACCTAAGTTAAATAAATAAAATATACTTTAATGTAATTTCTATTGAAACTTGTTTGCCATGAATTTAAATATATATGTAATTACACATTAACACATTTGTAATTCAGTTATATTAACTTTAAATGTACATTTAAATGTACTTCTTTATACAACAAAAGATTATTAAAACATAATGATTTAAAATGTGTTTTAAATTACAAATTTCATTTGACATTTTAAAAAGTGCACTTTCTTGTAGTGTACTTATTGTCATGAAAGCGCAGAAATATACTTTTAAGATTTGAAGTACACTGCAAGTGCAAATTCAGTACGATTACGTGCACTTCTTTTTCGAGAACAATCTTTATCCTTAAGCTCACAACAGGACATTTTCACTTCTTACAGTGTTTACAACTGGTATGCATATTTAATACTTTCAGTTCTACCTCAAGTCCCCTTTGAAGTGTACTTTAGTGAGGAAGATATTGTTACATCAGCTTCTGGTTTCCACAGTGAAACTCATTGTTTTGTATAGAAAATGACTAAATTGCATGTTTTGAGGTTCAGGAGTAATACAATAGGAGGACTGACAGCATGTTAATACATGACACTGAGATTATGTGCTGTACTAAAGAACTGCTGAAGGTTTCTATAGCCACAAGAATATACACTCTCCTATGATGCTATAAGAAAGCTTATAAAGTGATAAACACATGCATAATATATTAATGTGGTGTATTTAAGTTGATATGTTGCTAGGCGGCTATAAACAGCCTTCAGAAATAATCCATGTTTTGCATTGATTTTATCAAGCTTATGGGGATTTTAAGGTATAGCTTTAACATTTGACCCCTCATCAGATTATCACGTTAGGATCATGCACATCAGTGTTTATAGCAGACTGCTTTGGTCACATTTTGCATTTCACTCTTGTACTTTTTATGAAAGTATAGCTAATGTGTGCATGTTCAGGGCAGGTTAGGAAGTGCAGCTCATTTTCAGTGCAGTACTAGCACATTCTGTCTATCTTTTGTTGGTCAGGTTTGTCTCAGTCCATCTGTCTCTCTCTCACTCTCTCTCAGGTCTACAGCACACACACACACACACACAGACACACACACACACACACACACACACACACACACACACACGCACGCACGCACGCACGCACGCACGCACGCACGCACACACACACACACACACACACACACTTTACGTGCCCTTGCAGTGCTGGTGATCATTACCTTCAGCTTGCTCCCTTGTTAATTACCAAAGCCAGTCTGACCTTGGCCACTGTTTAATTAGTTTTTCAAGAGGTGACAATTATTAAGGATTCCAATTACATCTGCCCATGCGCTGTATGCGAGAGGTTACTAAAGACAATCCATCTGTAATGGAAGACATTCTCATTTTATTGCTCGAGACAATTGTACAAGTTATTTAATCAAGAATACTAGGTATATAAGGTAAATAAGATGTCAAATCAATTAGGCACGAGTTGACACACGACAGCTTTTGTCACCTTTCAATAACTTTTTTACAACAAAATGAAACATCACTGAACTTACTTAAGCTGGACTGTGACGCTATTTTCTTCTGGAAACAAACCTTGTTGCATTTTCCTGTTATTTCTGTAAAGCTGCTTTGAAACAATCTGTATTGTAAAAAACGTTATAAATAAATGTGAATTGACGACTTATATACTGTAGCTGCATAATCTCTTCTCACACATTCTTACTTTAGATCTCTCTAATGTGACATCAAATCAGTTTCTCTTCGACAACTATGAATTAGATGAAGAGCAAATAGAGACTTTTGCCTAACTCTTCTGGTTCTCAGAATTTTTTTTTTTTTCTTAGAAAAATTCTTCAGTTAGCCTATGTCACAATTCTTCCACAGAAGTTCAGAAGATATTTCAGAACATATCAAACTGTTGTCAGATTTACCAAGACTGAAAACAAAAGGCAGAGGTTTCAATATGACCTCAAACATTTCTCATCAGATTTTCTCCAAACCTATTTTTTTTTTTTTTAGCTAATTGTCACCTTTGTTTCTTTTTTTCCTCCTATAAGGAATTTTAGGAGAAACATTTTAAATTACTAATTAATTGTTCAATCAAAAATGAAAAATATTCATGATCTCAATTGTTTTTTTATTGACATCTAATTAGACAATTAAATGGGCTATTTCTCCTGCTTCTCAGATTTTTTTTTTCGTCATCATATTCTTCCAAGAGCAAACAATACATTTTGAACTTTGAACCACACCAAACACAATTGTATAGCTCCATATTCTGAGTGCATGTCAACAATTTTTTTTTTTATTTCTTTCTATTTTTATTTAATCTAGTTATTTTAGGTGAAAGACAAGGCAAGACACCACAAGGTAAAAAAAAAAAATAAAAAATAAAAATAATAGACACACCATCCATTTCCCAGTTGATTAATCCCAGTCATTAATTTTGTATTAGTTTTAAAGGTTTCTGTATTTACATTTAAATATGCAGATGATGCATTAGCTAATTAAATATGCACTAATTTGTTTACATTTCTAGAACATACATCTGAACATAGGAACATTTTTAACATTGTTTCATTTTGCTATATATCGGCGGGGGGGGGGGGGGATTCTGTAAAAACCTTTAGAATATAGATAGGAATAAAACAGGAAGGTTCTGAAGTGATGATTTCTGACTGATGGAAAGAACACATTTTGAGAAAACTTCAAAATGTAGTAAAAAAAAATTGTCAAAAGTAGATAAATCAGTAGGTAAAGTTTTACAGACAGGGCTTTGATTTAGCCAGGATTAGACCTTAGTTCAATTAAAACAGATCAAACATGCATTTTAGACTTGAGCCTTGACTGTGAAATCGGGAGATAGTGTGTATAAATGTGTATTTTGGACAACACATGCTCATTGGAAAACCGTTCCTGTGGCAACATTTTGGCAAAACGCAAAATTCGTACCAATACATAGGCTACATATCACTGCGATTTTTAAAGGAAATGAACACAAGAGGCAGTAAAACAGCAAGCACTTTTAATCATTTTCATACACAATTATGATTACAGGGAAAAATTATGGATTAATAAAGACTTGTTTTCACGCGGCTCCTTGCACAATTATGTTATGACCTCAAAACACTTTTTACCATAGTGCATGATTTGTAAACAAATATATTTTGGAGTTTGCATACCCTAACCAGCTCCATATCTTTAGTGTTATTGACTTATTAAACTTGCTCAGTAGCTCAGTTGGTACAGTATTGTACTTATGATGCGAAGAGCTCATAGTGCTTTTGTTAACACTATCGGGTAGGTTTAGGGCAGGGCATTGTGTAGGTGTAGTCTACGTTATTTTAAAACGTAATGGAGCATTAATCTTTTAGCGCTACTCACTGGACATTTCAATTCAGAACTGCGGTGATCCGTACAAACTCTGACGTAATAAAACTTTGCCTGTTTGCCATATTCACGTTCATCTGTTCCGGAAAAAAACGAAACACTTTTTTAGCGCCACTCACTGGACATTCACTTTGAAAGTGTGGCGAAACACTATGCAACGTATTTTGCACTTTGCAAAAATGTTGCTACAGGTAAATTTTTCTAATGAGCCGAGGCCAATTTTGGGTGTTTTATTTCTACAAAGAAGACGTGTTATGGATGCAAAATAGCCCAAAATCTCTAAATTGATCAGTGCATGAAAAGAAAAGACAAAGAAAAAGACAAAGAAAAAAAATGCCTGTAGTGTCGTGCCTTAACTGAAAAATAACTGAGAGCTCAATTAACTCTCCTGAGCAATGAAAGAACAACCGTTGAGTAAAGACAATTTCCTCTGGGTTTTCCAGAACGGATCCTTTTTTAAATTGTTGAAATCAAAGGAGATTATTATCTACCACGTTCCTTTACAAGATACGCCCCAGACGCACACAGACAAGCTCGGTGGGATTATTTCATTAAGGCGTGTCAGAACCTGAATTTTAAATCAGTACCTCCACCTCTTGTCTGTCTTAAGGCTAACCCTTTCTCTCTCCATTATCCCCCAGTTAAATCCACAGAGTTAAAGGTCAGGCCAGGCACAGGGGAGTCGCTTCATGGCAGTGTTAAAGCGCCGCCTTTATGCAAGCCAAGCTCAATGAGGAGCCCCGGGCCCCTGTGCCGCAGAGTGGGCAACCGCCAGAGAAGGAGGTCACATACATATTCATCAAATCGGACATGCACATGTAAACTGCTTTTAATAGGCTTTGACAGCAGAAGTTGTGCTTGCCAAACGTGCGTGCATCAAAGTTAGATCACACGGTGGGTGACCCACTGATAGGGCAGCCCATCTTAACTCATGCCCAGACCCACTTCCTCAAGCATTATTGGAGTCTTTTAACTTTTAGCAGCTTAAGGTCAAAATGTAGTCAGCATAATGCTAAATATTGACTCTGCAGAGAACACATTCCCACAGTGCATTGCAACTAGGTCAAATAAAAAATCAATTTAAGATGGTAGACTAAGCAAGGGAAGTGTTGATTATACAGTAGCCTACAGTAAATACAATTATTTTGATACCGAAATGTATTGCTAAATTGTATTACTTATTAGAGTTTGTGGTGTTAGCTTAGCAACATGCTAACAGTAAACTCTACTAAAATCAATTATGTGTTGCTCAGAGTTGCTGCCTATGTAGAGTGTTCCAAATCAGTCACTTATGAGGTGCCATTCCAGTTACACTCTAAAAACTAAAGGTTTCAAAGGGGGTTTCACAGTGATGCCTCAGAAAAAGCATTTTTGGTTCTCCAAAGAATCTTTCAGTTAACTCTTAACTTCCATTGATGAAAATTTCCGGCTTTCTGTGTTTTCACTGTTATATGGTAGGGGACGCTATTACACATCTTCTGAAAGAGTTCTGAATCTCATGATCAAAACACAGGCGAAGAAGAAGCAGAAAAAAGCAATAGCTCATGTTATATGCATATGTAAAATGACGTGATCATCAACAATAAATGGCATAGAAATCAAAACTGCCTAATGTTACAGAATGAAATGTCGACCCAGGACGAGGTATAGGATTGTACAAACTTTGGGGGTGTTGATGGACTCAGTCTACTCCATATATGTTTTGATCATCGTTCTTAACTCAATCTGGATGTAGTCTTTGACAAAAATGCATTTTTCTCAACTTTTTGCTCAATATGTTGCTTTTTTGTGAAAGTTACCCACATTCAAGTGTTGATAAAAAAAAATTAAAAAAATCATTAAGCTAGAATAATAATAACATTAAAAAGCAGAAGCTCTGTTCTGCTCTGCAATATATATATATATATATATATATATATATATATATATATATATATATATTGCATGTTCAGATATCCATACAACAAAATATTCTGGGGGCCATGAAACTTTTGTGAAAATTATCAAAAATGCTGGCTGTGGCAAAAAAAAAAAAAAAAAATTTTTTTTTTATGTGAAGAACATTTGAATAATCTAAAGAACAATTTCCCACTATAAAGAACCTTTTGTGCAATGGAAAGATTCCATGGATGTTATAAGTTCTTCATGGTCCCATCAATGCCCAAAAAAAAAAAGAAAAAAAAAAGAAAACTGTGTTTTTAAGAGTGTGGCTGCCTATGTAGTCGGTGTACAAAAAAACAGCTTGCTGTTTTAGGCTTTGGAACAGAGCCAATGTAATTCTTAATTTAGTTGTCTACCTGCTATTACTTTGCGGTGCATTGTGCATGTCGAGGCATTCTCAGTCTGATGTTTTCGCCAGTTAATCTGAATGAAGCATCAAATCGGAAAGCCTTCAAACATCCCCCAAATAACACTAGAATTATTGTAAAAGCTCTCTGGTAATTGGATCAGATGAGGCAGATAATCAAGACTGAAGTTTTTTTGTTTGTTTTCCCTTTTTGGCCAAGCCGTGCAGTTGTGTTACAGCCTCCTGTTCGGCATTTCAAAGATGAGGGAAGAAAAAGCCTTTGACGTGACACTCAAAACCCAGTGAGCTGCCAGCATTGACAATGCTAGCGTGCTCGCTGTCTCGCCATCATAAAGCAGTTTGTTGATGGGTTACCTGCCCTAGTCTGTCTGGTGCGGGACCGGTAATACAATCTGTCTCATTCAAACAAGAGGAGACTGCCCGCAGGCATCGTACCATGCCCTTAATCACGACAAAAGCTAAGATGGGACTTAGATAGCACATCAGCCTTCCCTCAGATTGCTAATTATGATATCATTTTTCAGCCACGGAGGCTGGAATGGGCAGTTCTCTGGTGGAAGAAGATATTCCGTGCTCCGAGGGAGTCTAGGAGAACAAGTTTACGGTCTCCAGCCGTGTCGTGTGCTGCAAATTATCCTTTCAGCGTAACCTGCATTTGCCACTCGCAGTCGGCAATAGTCCTCAATCTCCGTAAGAAGCACTCGAGCCCAGGCGTATTTTAGCTGGCTTCACATGCGGCGCGAGGCTCAAAAAACTCCCTGGAAGTGAGTCAGCCTCTGTAACACAAGCACTGAATCGGCCTTTGACAATGTAACCAATGTTGTTCTAAGAGGGCCCCCCTGAAAAAATGATTTAATCATTTTTCTCTTTCTCACTTATTTTCCCAGCATGGGAGCTGAGCAGCATTCCAAAACAGTGAGGGAAAGACATTACAGCAGCCATTTCCTGAAAGGAGGGGAGGAAAGCTCTTACAAGGCACTTCTTAATAGGATCGCCGAGCGCTGAGGCCTTAAGCAGACTACTCGTCTCCAAACATCTTCAGGGATAAAATACAACCTTGGGTTTAGACCGTGTAAAATATATTTTCCACAGAATGTGTGGGAAGTGTGCGATTTTTCAATGTTAACAGCGCAGGTTTATAAATGCAATGACTTTTTGACCGAATAATAGATTTGTTTGAGAAACCTGTATGGAAACAATCATTATTGTTGCCATTCCGTTTGCCATTATAGTGCATAAATTGTTCTCATGTACTTAAAAAAAAAGGGATAGTTTACCCAATCATGAAAATTCTGTTTACTCATCCTCATATCATCCCAAATCTGTCTGATTTTCTTCTGTGGAAGTTCAGAGCTGTATTTCTTTCTTTTTTTTTCTTTTTTTTTACAAATGAAAGACAATGGGGTCCAATGTTTTTTTAGCCCCTCTGTCAAAAACACTTCTCCAAAACACTTTATTTAGTGTTCCATGGTAGAAAGAATATTAAGTCAAGATTAAAACCCATTACAAATGTCTCTCCAGTAGACATTCTCTCCACATTGAATGGAGAGGTAGGACAAGTTGTGCTGAACCTGTGTCTCTTTGGAAATAAAAAGCAGCCTTTGAGGTCCAGCAGCGTCTCTATTCTTCTTCAAGCACATGTATTGTCTTCTGATCCAACCTCCATCAATAGCTGACATCCACTTGAAATCTTTGAAGTAGTGTGTATATATGCCACAAGTGGTCTTCATGTTACAGTAGATCGCTTTACCCCGTCCCATTACTTACAGGTTTGACGGGGCAACTTGCATTAGTGCTGCGCCGGTGTCAGGGTTTGAGTGGCACATTAATAGCGGCCCCTGCATGATACTTATTGTATTCAAATGACTGCAGAAACTGAGTACCTATACATTGTAATTATACACCCGATGTTGATGGACGACTCTGGTGTTTAAATAGAAGAAGAATTTCCTTTGTAAATTAACACTGCTCTAATTGCATCGTCCTTAAAATAACTGGGGCACTGACCCTGGCCAGAAGAATCCAGCAGTGCGAACCTCTCACTGATTTAATCACTTTGCCCTTAATAACGTCTATTTTAAGAGCAGGGTAAGTGTGTTCCTTTGGAGGGTTTCCCAGATCTATCAGTCATAGAGATGGAACGGCTTAAACCCGAACAGGTTCAAATGCACAACCAGATGGGTAAAAACTATAAATGCAATTTGTTTTTGTTTTTTTCAGATAATGTAAGGTACATGGGTTAGTCCTGAGATGTCAACAAGTCTTGAGTCACTCTAAAAAAAATAAAAATAAAAAAAAATCAGTGATGCTAAATAAGTAAAAAAATAAATACATACATACACACACATCCATAAATAAATAAAACCCAAAATTATATTTTACATAAATTAAAAGGAATTGTACAACATGTTAGTATGTTGGGGATGTATTTAGTATAGAAGTAATTGCAATCTAATGATAATCTTCTTTGACAATAATAAGAATTACAAAAAGAGAAAAGAAAAAGGTAATTAGACTATGAGAAAGAAGCGTGTCATAAAAATAATGCAAACAAAAAAATAGCATAATGAATGTATTTCAGTATAGTTTAAGATGAAATTTTACAAAATTGAAAACTTACACTGATATAACGTTTTTGGTAATGATCATATTCTTCTAAGTTACTTTGACACAATATAAATGTATGATACAATATATGGATATGGTAATTCAGTGCCTTGATATATTACCATTTTTTACTATCACATTCACTTAATGCACCATCATAGTACTTTCTTGTAATGAAATGTGTGAGTCTTGAAGTGTAAAGAAGGAATGTGACCACATTATTTGGCATAGTTAATGATTGTCCATTTTCAGAGTGGCTAGCAATAGCAAGTTAGCTTTGAAAGCAAGAGATCCCACCCACTGACCTGTACCACCTGACGGCTGCAGATTCACTTCGCCGTTAATAGTGTTGCCATTCAAACGCATAAATTCGAGTCATGAACCGCTGAGAGTATAACATCAGGGGTTTCCATCTCTTCCAAATTACAGTAGTTATGGCGTGAACGCAGCATAAGCTCGTTGTTTTGGTCCAGGAGGAACTGTAAGTGGCGGCTGCTGTTTCGGTTGCGGTGCTCAGTGACTGACGTCTGTCTAACTCTGCATAGCATGAAGCGCGCTGGTGAAGTGTGATGTCTGCGCGAACAGGTGTGCTGAGGTATGGAAATGCATATGTTGACAGGCAGGTAGGACATCGGACCGAATGCAATGATTGGACGAACATTTTATAGTCCCACCCCTTCCACAGATGATATATATATACATATAAATAAATTTAGACCACTTAACTTAGTGATTGCTATCATGATGTGAAGAGAATATGTTTCTGGAACAAATCGCCTACCCTGCTTTTAATGGGCAAAGCTGATTTGTGTATTCATCCAGGATGTCTCATCTGTCTCTCCAACATTCTCTGTGTCTATCCTGTGCTCATATAACCTGCGTGATAATTCCATCAAACATCATTTATGTAAATGTAATTACTGGAGAAACATGATAGCTAGATGCAGGAAATTTATTGCTCAGAGGGGTTTGGCTCTAAACATTCAATTAAAATAATACGTTTCGATTTAATCAAAACCTAATAAAATACAGAGGACAACCGGTCTACCAGTGAGGAGATGAGTTCCTCTCCAGAACTGAGATCCTGTGCCATGTAAACCGGGGTGTGCGCCAGGGGACCGTACCAGCTTTGGCCAAGTTCGACACCGATGATCTACGGCGGGAACCTCTGGATTCAGACGTACATCGAAGAAAAGACCCGAGCTCAGGTTTCATGCTCATTCCTTCCACCTGCCCTTGCTTTTGTCTCACAGCTTCAAAGCTGTTTTCATTTTTCTTAAGCCTCATAAAGGAATTATGTATCTCAATGTTGTCACAACACAAGAACTTTTGTGGCTAAGCAGCAAACATCACAGATTTAACTTGAAATTTGCGAGATATCTCTTCCCAAGCAAATTAAATAAACACAATTAAGCAAGCCAACTGGTACTGTAATTAAAGGAGAAACACACCATATTTACTTACTATTCTGTACACCATTTCTGGATGTTTAACACTCCATACTTGATGCTTACAGATGTGTTTCCAAGGTGATAAACCTTTCACATTGGGAGGTGACGCGTGCTCAGACGCAGGGGTGCTTGATTCATGTTGTCATACGCAGATGTCTCAGAGGCAGAGACCTGAGGAAGAGGAGGGCATGCAGACCCCAACCCTCCCTGCTGACAATTTACCAGCACAGCACCGAGAGGTGAACCGTGCCACCTTTTTAATTACAATAGCTGTTTTTCATAGTATATGCAAACCAAAGCTTTGTAAGGTGATGAAACAACTGCAGAGTGAGAAGAGAAAAACTATTTATCAAGTTCCCCCCTTGTCAAGCGCTCCCATATGTACCTTCCCAGGAGTCACTGCTGTGCTTTTTACGCACGTAAGTTCTTCTGAGAAACAACAAAAACATCCATATTCAGTGTGCATGTAATACTTGCCTCTTTTATTTCATGACCCATGACTAATTATGTGCTCTGTATTTAAAATCAAAACCCAATCTGTCAAAATGATAAAAACTGTATTGAAAAACATGCATACACATTAAGACACCTGCAATGTGGTAACATCTAATAGAGTTGGATTTATTCAAGTCATAAAATATATCTTTTAATATGACTGAATCAACCGGGCTCCTTTATGTTTCTGAAATAAAACTAATAACTCCTTACCCTAGTGTAAAATAAATATACTAAAATGTATTTGAAATACATTTATTTAATGCTAAGTATACTACAAATACATTTAAATATTCATGTACTTAATATAAATACCCTGCAATACTTTTAGTATAGTAAATTGGTATAATTAAAGTCTGCTATATTTGAACAACTAATTTTGTACTTAATGCACTTTAGTCATCCGGAAATAGTCCTGAGGTCCAACTAAAGATATACTTAAGTATATTTGACTGTGCTAAAGTGGAACTATTACAAGTATATTTTAGGTATACTTTAAATATATTGCATTTAAAGACTGATATTATACAAAAATAGTACAAAATTACAAATAGTGACATTATACACATTTTAGGCTTAATATTAAGAAATAAAGAGGTACTCCAAATAAAGTGGATTTGTAGTATTTTTTTTTTTAAATAAATGTATTTTAAATATATAATTTTTTTTTTTTTTTTTTTTTACTAGGGTAGAGTCTCTTTTTTGAGAGGCATGTTTTGGTTAAGTTGTAAAAAAAAAAAAAAGAAGAAGAAAAAAAAAGGAATGGCGTGTGTGACATTGTGATGTAACAAATTTATATATTTATAAATATTTGTGAATTCTCACAGTAGTGTGATTTCAAAAAAGTGCTTTTGGACCCATTTTGCATTTTTTTTCCCTTTCCACTAAGGAAATAAGCTATTCTCATTCTTCTTGTTGAGGATAATGAGGCACTTTGTCCTAATTTCTTAAAATTCACATTTGAATTGCGTCTCAAAGGACAATTCATCTAAAATGCAAAAACATTCAATGTTTTATGAATACTGCGAGTCGTTTAGTAGTTTCTCCTCCTTTGCATTGTGTGTCTAATCCAGGAACATGACCTCATTTCTGTAGTTTTTATTCCCTGTGCTTCTTTGCAGCGTTTTCCACATTTAGAGCACACCCAAAGCCCAGAGCACACAGCTGAACACAAGGATCTGCAGCAACAAAAATGGTGCGTGGTGGGTGAATCCCATTAAAATGATTTATTGATATTTTTGGGGGGATGTGTTCACTATTTATTGCACTTTTTGCTGTTTTAGGATGGAAAACGAACAAGAGATTTTGGTGTTCAGTTCTAGATAAAATGTGAATATTATCATACTAAATCAGCGGTTCCCAACTGGTGGGCCGCAAACCAAAAATGGGCGGTAGGCGTCTTCCTGTAGGGTCACGAACAGCAGGGAAAAACAATGCTATGTAAATAATAAAATGCAAATCACTACATAATTGTGTATATAGGATAGTCAAATAAAATTATCAGCCTATCAGTCTTATCGAGTCTACAGCAGGCCTATCACTGAATGCGCTTCCTGTTCAGCACATCAGTGTTTCCCACAGAGTAAAACAGTCGTTTTCTTATTAATGATCATCATTTCCTGTCGCTTGTGTTCCAGTAACTTGAGTGCATCGCAATAACATTGATCTGAAGATCCTTTAGCCCAGCACTTGATCCCCTGGCCTGTGCTACTGATAGTCAAGCCATGTTTTATTCATCTCTAATTAACTATTTTCATTTCAGATCATGAAACTATACACCACAGGTGCGGGCATTGAACTTTGATCAAATCATAATTTCCCATCTTTCCCGTCTACATAGCACTGCATTATTTCCTTTTAAAATAAGTTTAGAATTTAAGTGATTCATCATTTGAATAGACTTAGTAAATCACACATTATAATGGAAAAATATTACAAATCCATGACATTTTAAAACATATATTTTACCAATAACCAAACTAACCAAAACATATTTTTTTGTCTAAATGACATAAAAAAAAAATATATATATATATATATATATATATATATATATATAAAAAAGATTATATATTTTAAAAGTCAAAGTTATTTTGCTTTACATCAGATCATTTCACTAACTTCTTTATCTTGCAAATATATTAGTAGTAAGTCAGTCCGTCCTTCGGATGAGACGTTAAACCGAGGTCCTGACTCTCTGTGGTCATTAAAAATCCCAGGATGTCCTTCGAAAAAGAGTAGGGGTGTAACCCCGGCATCCTGGCCAAATTTGCCCAGTGGCCTCTGTCCATCATGGCCTCCTAATCATCCCCATATACTGATTGGCTTCATCACCGTCTCCTAGGGCTTGCATAGACTAGTCGAGTAGTCGATAGATCGACTACTTCAACCACTAGTCGACGCTGTCGGAAACAATCGACTACTCGAGCGTCCATTAACCATAAATGAATTAAAAATGGCGAACGTCACCAACAGACGCCACACGTCAGATGTGTGGAAGTATTTCATCAAGGATGACAAAAATATTGTAATTGGCCAACTCTGCAAGAGGCCGTTCACATATTGCGTTTAAAAACGTGTGGAAAGCGCGGCCGCTGTCTCCTACAAGCGCTCGCGCTCCCATGGCGTCTGTCGGTGCTATGCAACCGTGAACTGCGCTCTCCATGATGACGATGAAGAAGTATCAGCAAAGGATTAATTGATTTCTAGCCCTTGCATTAGCTTTACTACTAGATATATTTCTGGAGATGAGAAGGAAAAACCCGCCTGGAAAAACTAGCGCACCACGTTGTTTCCATATGAGCGCGCTCGCCGCGCCTACATTTGAAATAACGACCTTGAGCGCGAAAAAGACGCGATATGTGAACGGCCCCTAGAAGCAGACGTCTGAAATGAAAGGCAAGAACGGCTATTTATTTGGCTTTAGACTGTTACATGAAAATTTAAAAATGAAATGTCATAATTATAATGTTTTGAGAGTTTACTTATGTAATTGTTGCATTAGGCTATGAATTAATAAATGTTTATTGATAAGATCTAGCTATTTCATGTCTTTTCATTTAAAGTAGCATGAACCACGAGTAGTCGAGTAACTCGAGTATTGTTTTGATAAGGAATCGACTAGCAGAAATCAGTAGTCGTGCAACCCCTACCGTCTCCTCTCCACCAGCAAGCTGGTGTGTGGTGGGCGTTCTGGCGCAATATGGCTGCCGTCGCATCATCCAAGTGGATGCTGCACATTGGTGGTGGTTGAGGAGATTCCCCCCTTCTATGTAAAGCGCTTTGAGGTCTCAGAAAAAGCGCTATATAAATGTAACAAATTAATTATTATTATTAATTACAGGACATATGTACACATATGGGCATGGCACTGTTTTCCACACAACCTAACCTCCTTAAAATATATAAAATATATATAAATTGGCCTAGTGTCATTGAAATGTATAAATTATATATATATATTGTGTGTGGTGGTCCTGGTAAACCCTACATTATGGATATCCCCACAAAGATGTCAATATCTGAAATCCTTGTCCTTGTGGGGAAATTTTTTGGTTCCCATGAGGAAAAGAGCTTATAAATCATACTAAGTGATGTTTTTTGAAAATGTAAACATGCAGAAAGTTTTGTGTAATGGTAGGTTTAGGATTAGGGTTAGTGTAAGGGGAGAGAATATACAGTTTGTACAGTATAAAAAACATTACGCCTATGGAGAGTCCCCACAAAGTTAGCGGAACTGTGTGTGTGTGTGTGTGTGTGTGTGTGTGTGTGTGTGTGTGTGTGTGTGTGTGTGTGTGTGTGTGTGTGTGTGTGTGTGTGTGTGTGTGTGTGTGTGTGTGTGTGTGTGTGTTCCTCACATGTCCAGTGCCAATATTCTGTGAACTGCAGATGTCTCACAGGCTCATTGAGGTTTGACAGGCTGGGATGTTCATCAAAGCAGTAGGGAAGCCTCCATTTCATTTCCATCTCTCCACACATACTAATTACTGTGCCACCACTAATTAATTTACACCACCTTGCAAGTTATGAAACCTCTTCTCTTTTTTTTCTTAAGAAAAAATCATACCTGAATCTGAATCTGAGCTTCAGACAAAAATACAACCACAAAAACAAACCTTAAAATGTCCAGGATGCACGAATCTCAGTGCTCAGTTGTTCTGCGGGTCGTCTCGGTTGACAGACAGGATCGGGTGTGTCTTGAAGCGGCGTGGGGTGACGGTGGACAACAGTAAGGCCTGTGTCATGTTGTGTCAGCAGTGAAGACGCACCATATTTCTGTTTTTAGCGAGCAGGTTCACAGCACAGCAGGAGAATGTGCACACAGTCTCCACCTATCACCCTCTTTCTCACACACACATATCATTAGCTACTACACTTTAAAGTAAACGGCGGCAAAAGGCGGCGAGTGCCTCAACACTTTAAATTCGATTTAGCTGTGCATGTGAAAATGCTCTTTGTGCACTTGAATAAATGAATGGGTAATTGTGCTGTCTGCGACGTTATAGAGGGGTTGATGGCAGCTCGACAAAGTCAATGTCGGAACGAGGTCGTTTTCGCATACGGTGTCGTTGTCTGCGTTAGTCTATCTGCGAGATCCATCCACACCTTCGCGGTCTAAACGCAGGCGTCTTTTTGCATCTGTGCCAAATCGCTGACATCGCAATTAATCACATTCTAATGAACATCCGCCTCCCACCCGTGTTGCGTCGGAGAGCTTAATGAGCTTAAGATTCGAGCGTGTTAGAAGGATAGTTTTCATTTACCCTCCTGTAAGCAGTGAAATAAATGATGCTGTGTTCACCGTGTTCTATTAAATTTCTCATGACCTCTTTTCAACGAGCCAAAGCCACAGCTCTGCGTTATGAGCCAAACAGGAGTGGTGAAAGGACGATGTTAGAGGCGCGGGTTGTTCGCCCAGTGACGCCCGGCATGTATGATTCAGTAGTGTGGTGTTAAACACACAGTTCTCCTCATACTGAGGCATCCGCAGTGGCTCCTATACAGGGAGACGGCTCCACTGTTGCCCAAATAAGGGGCTGTTGGTTGGCGAGGCCGTGTAACTCATGGGTGTTTATATCCTCTGATGTGGAGATGGTGTTACCTGTGACGGCTCATTTGCTGTATTTCATCCTGAAGTTCACTTCAAAGCGGTGGTGACGGCTGGAAAGTAAGGGAGTCACTGAGTGAGTTATGCTGAGGTATCAAAGCACCTCCCTTATAAACAGTGTGCTCATTTGTTTCTTTAATTCACTTTAAAATGGCGTAGTATGATGTGTCTGTTGGAATGACTAGCCTGTTAAAGGAAAAGTTCACCCCAAAAGGCAAATCAAGTCATTATTTACTAACCATCATGGTTTTCCAAACCTTCTTTTATGCAACACCAGAGAAAATATTTGAAAGGAGCTTTGAACAATAGATTAAAATGACCTCAAAAGAACCAAACAATTTGATCCATATGACACATGCACTATATTCCAAATCTTTTGAAGCAATATGATAGGTTTGTGTGAGGAACAGACTGAAATGTAAGCAGTTATTGACTGAAAATGACTCAAATCTCATTCATCATATTTGAACTGGTGCATTATGACTGAGGCTGGCCACACTGGACACGTCAAAGCGACAGGTTTAAAGATTATTATTTTACAATAAATGACTGTAATCGGAAATTTACAGTGAAATAAATGCATGATGGGTCATTTTCTTCTGAATTACTGTTAATCAACAGCAAAATGATGCTGACATCACAGTAATTTTCTTCAATTTACATTTTTTACTGTGAATTTACCTTATAAAGTTGTCTTTAACCATGCCAGTGTAAGAAATTATATTGTTTAATGCTGTAATTGTTTTGAAGTCACCATAATGATGATCAGTGTTCAATTTGCTTGGGATCTTGGACCTGGTATATTCCTATTCAAATTTCAGTCAGAAGTGTGACAAATGAAAACATTTCTTACAACAATGACAAGCTAGAATATAAAATAAGCTAATTGGCTGCTTTTAAGTCAGTCAAACTATACTATTATTTGCATTATTTCAGCATCAAGATTTACCAATATCTTATTTCAAATTCATAATTGTTTGCAGATGGATATTTCACAATAGATGCTGAGATTTATATTTGAAATGTGTAACATCATCTTGCAACACAAGATTTTTGTTTAATTTTCCATCACTTAATTATGCACAGATGTCAATACTCAACAACAATGATGACTCTCAACAAATAATAATAATAAAAAAGATCAATTCTGAACATCACAAAATAAACAAACAACACAAACTGCTTAAAGTGAACCATAAGTTCAGCAGCACAGATAAAACCATCAAGAATCAAGAAACTCCACAGCATAATATATTCATGCCACACTGCATGCTGGGTACCTTCATAGTACATATGCACTGTAGAAATACAGCATGATATTCCAATAGTGCGGTTAGATGCACGAGAAGTCCTACTATGTAAATACTGTGAAAGTCATGCAATTAGTAACCTGGAATATACTGTAATTTCACACTAAAATATTTTACAGTGTATGGGAACATGCTACGTCAAGTTACTTGGAATTAACATCTGACATCATCACAGTGCTATCATGCAGCCATGAGCCCAAATATGTGATGGATTTTTAATAGATAAGATAGTACAGATAGTTATCTTTTATACTAACCATGATTCTAACAATTCTAACATCTAACAATTCTAACAATTCTAACAATTCTAACCTTACTTCCCCTTTTAGGTCTAACATTCTAACAACTTTGGACAGAACATACTAAAACGTTCTGTTCTTTGTCTATTTGTGTTATGGAAAATTCTCAAGTGCTGACCATGACAAAATCAAAAATATACTGTCTGTATTATGTCATGATATATTGAGTAATCAACTGAACTCTCGACCCTTTACAATGTTTTTTGATGATTCAAGATATTTTTGCTAATGCCAGTAACAGAGGGTAAAAAGGTGGGGGCTTGTTTTACCAACTGAACCAATCATATTGATAGAAGGTGATCTGAGTTAAGTCATGAGTTAGTCACTTGATCTTATTTGTAGTGTCTGTCTTTATCCTATAAAACCTGATGTATTCCATTTGCTGGTGGGATTCTCTCTGAAATTTGTCTGAGATCGTCCGGCCGTGCTTCTTCTTGGGGGAGATTCTCTGAGAATTGCTTGAGTACTCTCCCGGCCGTGATTAAAGCATTTAAATAACATTTGCTGAAGTCTGTCTGTTTATTATTGCTGCGCAGCAAGTTAGAATAGTGGAACAAGTTATTTAGCGAAACACTAGAGACCTTACTAACAAGTGATAGTGAGGAGCAGGTTAAGAACACTAGAGACCTTATTCTCAAGTGATAGTGTTCAATAGGGGGCGAGACGTCGTTCGACTCTTTGTGAGACTCTTAGGCGGGGTTAGATTGCAGCTTAGGTGTCAACTCGTGCGTTCAGAGGTAACTCAACTGAGTAAAATATTTTCAGGTGTCAAGGACACCAGGTTCAACCTAAGTCAGGTGCGAAATAGGGAAAAAATCTACCACAATTACGATGTCCAGGGTCACACCTGCAGCGTTCTGATTCCATCTGAGAAGTGCTTTTCAAATTCTTTCCCATTAACTGATGCGAACAGGGCCGCAGGACTGCCAAAAGTTATCCTTCCTCAAGTCAACAGAGCAAGGGTGCTGTCAGCTTATCTTGGGCTGGACTTCAATTCAAACTCGGGAGGGTTGGCCAGAAATACGCTCCTGTGTCAGGCTAGGAGAAATCTTAAGGGAGAAAAAACAGGTGTGAAATGTACAAAACTCTGACCTTCAGTGCCCTTGTGAATTTATTTCGATGAGATTTTGACAGTGTTGGAGCGATGCCGTGTGCTCTAAGCATATTAAACGGAGCTGCATGTGGCGGGAATCTTTCGTGGAATGGCAGCGCAACTCCTGAACTGCTACAATAACAAACGTCCATTACGTCAACTGATATGATGTATATACAATATTATTATTTTTTTCTGTTAGACTGAAGTGACGCGTTGAACGTATAACTCCACTGATGTGAAAAGAAAAGCAAAGTTTACCTCACTCAATAGACGGCTTTTAGTGAACCTGGCGGTCTTTTGGATTGTATGTCACAAAGCGCAGCAGTACGTCAGTCTTTTCCTCAAAGTATAATCTTTTTATGTCCAGTCTCTATTGATTTTATATTTTTGTTATTCTCCAAAGATCATGAAGTGCGCCCTTTTCACAGATCGGGTTTTCTAATTATATACTGGTCATAACCAATTAGAAACCTTTCAAAAGCCCGATAACCTTTCGTGTATTTTCTGGTTAAGTTCAGCTTGATCTTGATGCCTGACAATTAAATTGGGCCCTTTCATTAATCTCAAGTTGTCGTCTCTGTTTATGCAGGTTGTGATGATGGGTGGGGGTTGAGTGTGTGTGTGTCTTTATAATTGCATCTGCCACCTCAAAGGCATTACCTCACAGTGTCCTTGAGATATTTTCTGAATTGCTTTGAAATGTTTGTAATGGCAAATCACAGGCACCGCAATTATGCCTCAATGCAGAATAATCATGATTGTTTTAAGGGCAGATCACTTTGAGGGATATTTTTTTTGAGGTTTTATGTGTATAGCTGGTTTCTCGATATTCCTAATGTGGTAATGGTGTTGACGTCATTTCTTTTCTTTTCACTCGCCGTTTTTAATCTCTCTACCTTCGCATTTTCCTTGCATTCATTTGATTTTCCACTTTCACAACGTATCTTCTTTCAGCTAAGCAGCCGTTCTTGAGTTTATAATGAGAGTGTACTTATAAAGTTAAGGGGAAAAATCTTCTTCCTTTTCGAACAGAGAGACTAGATAACTGTGCTTGGGGATGGGCCTCTCAGTTGCCACTCTCAAGGGCTCATGGGTAATTATAAGCTTTCATCATTTGTCAGATCACCAGGTATTTCCTACATTAATCTTGTCTTGTGCCCTCCCACATCTTCTTGGATAGGTGCTCTAAGTGAGGAATAAGGTGAATGGGCATGACATACTGCCTGAGACGGATCTTCGACGGTGACCCCCCACCCCTCGTCCCAGCAGGAGGGGGGGATTCGTCCCTGTGCTCCGGGGCTGCTGCATGCTAATTTGACCTATTGTTTCAGGGTGACTGCTTTCTCAGTGCCTCCGAACAAAAGGCCTTTGCATGGATCTCTGTTTCGCCTTGTTTAATATTTACATTTGAATATTAGCCTGGCTCCAGCGCTAAGGATATCAAAGCTACTGTGAAGAAAGGAATTTTGCTCTCTGCTTTTGACTGCAGGATTTTGAGAAGGGATTTGTGTCGATGTTTTGAAGTTTGAGATGCTGCACGCATTCTCGTTAGCGCCAAAAGCTAGAACACAGAGAATATTTATTTGACAATGATTAATTGTAACGTATGAGTTCAAACCCATTTTGTATGTCAAATGTTGTTCCTTCTTAAAAAATAAAGTCTATCTGCACTAGTTTACACCCTGGCAAAGAAGCATTAAGATAAACACAAGTTAATTTTAAACGCTACACATTGCTACAAAAGGTTTCAGTATATAACAAACCAACACATTCGTAACTGTTTTACATTTTGGGGAATTGGTGGCGAAATCGAATGAAATCATACAATCTCATTTGCACGTTTTTATAAGATCTGCTTATGCTCCACTGAGGGTTAGGTTTGAGGGTATAGACTTTTAAAAAGTTGCAGACTTAAATTTTTAAGAACAATCATCTTGGATGTTTAAGTCATTTCAACTTTAAAAAAAATTAGTTTAATCTTATATAAAGTAAAATAGTTGAAAAAAGTTGAAAATTACTTAACTTGTATTGATGGGTTAAAGCAATGTAAAAATATATGTAGTCATATCTTTTTGATCATATAATTGATTTGCTTTTTTTCACAGTTTTAGCACAGTTTTGAGAGAAAAATCGCAAAAATTCATGCAAACGAATTCACAAAGAGTAAAATAGTTACGTTTTCTGGTGAGATCAGGCTGAAAAAACTCATTAACTGTATTAAAGCTAAACTGTGTCATTGCTGTTCCACTAGCATCAGCAAACAGAACAAATTTCCTGAGTTTACCTCCACATTGTCAGCCATTGGTCAACCAAGATAGTCCCGCCCACAATCTCACAGCATTTGGTTGTTGCTATGTTGGGCCAGTTGTGAAGCTCAAAACAGAACAAACTATTTAAACACTTTATTTTCAATGGTCCACTTTAGATACTCTTCTAACTATAAGTAACTTTGCAACTACATGTCAACTAACTCGCATTAGAGTCTGCTTAATATCTGATAACACTTTATGGTAATGTTCCCCCAACAGACATTCTACTGACTATAAGTAACTTTGCAACTACATGTTGACTTATTCTACTAACTCAAAGCCCTAACACCTAACCCTGACCTAACAGTCTACTAATACTCTAATGAGAGTTATTTGACATGTAGTTGCAAAGTTACTTATAGTTAGTAGAGTCTCTAAAGTGGACCATCAAAATAAATTGTAACCACAAAAACTATTACAATCTAAATGAGAAAACCAATGATTCCAACAAAATCTATGTTAACACTTTATTTTAAGGTGACATACAGTAATTACACATTAGTACATGTACTTACTATAGTAATAACAGTAAACCATACATAATTACAAGTAACTAACCCTAAACCAAACCCTAACCCCAACTGTAACTCTATGTAGTTAATTCATATTACTCAGTAATTATCTGAGTAAGTACAATGTAACAACATCACCTTAAAATAAACTGTAAGCAAATATATTAATACAGCATATCAAAAGCACACACTTTCCCATTTGAAAACTGATTTCAAGTGCTTTAAATCAGTCTTTCTATTCTAATAATGGCTCTTGAGGAAGATGAACCGTGTGCATGGCTGAAGGAATCTGACAACCAAGTCTCATCTAAGGTTAGTTACCCACAGCACAGCCCCATGTTAATTAACACAAACTCCATGCATCCACCGTGGACAGTACGGTAACCCTGCGCCATGTGATTGCGGTGAGGACGGCCGACCAATCCCGGATCAGAATGAGTACGTCTGGCTCCTTTAGGCCAGTGGGGAAGGAAAGGAGACGTCTCGTAATTAGGAGACATCCACTATAGATACGTCTGCTGTCAGGATGGGTGCACGAGGGTGGCGTGTGCCGTGGAGAGGAGTGTGTCGAGGCCTCGCTGAAGCGTCATTTCTGGAACGCGTCCCGAGGAGACAGATTCGTGGCAGGTTGCTGTGCGGTAATTGGAGATT
Source organism: Leuciscus leuciscus (assembly GCF_965113295.1). Lineage (NCBI taxonomy): Eukaryota > Metazoa > Chordata > Actinopteri > Cypriniformes > Leuciscidae > Leuciscus > Leuciscus leuciscus. The sequence goes on from NC_138746.1 coordinate 30,343,446, forward strand.
TCTGGTGATTAAAATTCTTCTTTTTTTTTTTTTTTTTGCATTCTCTCGCATCTGCATAGCCATGGGAGAGCCCTGGAGCTGTGCGTCTGTGGGTTTGGGACATGTCTGAAGAATGGGTCACTTACTCTCCCCCTCCCGTCTTTTATTTTCCTCCTGAACGAGCGGAGCAAGACCAGACTTGCTGTTGCATCTGAGGGCGGATAAGGGTCAGAGGTCACTTGTAATGGCTTGTAATGGCAGAACTGTAAGAGAGCACCGGGTGCCGATCCACTTCACTTCACTCCCCGTTCTTTATGCCCACTGCCCTTCTCACACAAATGACCTGGGATGGGCCTGCACTCACTAATGGAGCGTTTGTGTGTGTGTCCATGTTTCTAAGTGAAATATAGGAAGACCAGATATTTCAGCTGATGATCAAAGTTTTATGTCTACTTCTTTGTCTCCAGCTGTTCACCACATAATAAATAATGTTCTAGAAATAAAACCTGTTTAGTTTAAAAAAATTACTATAGTTTGAAATGTTCACTTTATTTTGATGGTCTACTTTAGACATTCTAATAACTATAAGTATCTTTGCAACAACATGTACATGTAAAGTTACTCATAGTCAGAAGAATGTCTGTAGGAGAGCATCAAAATAAAGTGTTAGTAGATATTAAGGAGACTCTGCTAATACTCTAATGACTGATAGTTCACATGCAGATGCAAAGTAAGTCATTGATCAAAAATACAGTAAAATATTGTGAAATACTATTACAATTTGAAATAACTTTTTTCCATTTGAATATATTGTAAAATGCAATTTATTCCTGTTATGCAAAGCTGAGTTTTAAGCGTCATTACTCGAGTCTTCAGTGATACATGATCCTTCAGAAATCATTTTAGTGTAATGATTTGATGATCAAGAAACATTTCTTATTATTATCAGTGTTGAATACAGTTGTGCTGCTTAATTTTTGTGGAAACCATATGTGTGCGATATAGCCTAAACTATAATATAGTTGTATGTGAGATGTATGTCTAGTCAAGCAGTGAAAGAATTTCAGTTATTGAAAATTGTTGAACTAGTCAATTCATTTTTGCAATTTGTCTTGTAGTCACTTCACTACGGTGGCCGAGAGCTCAACGCGCAGCAACTGAAGAAAACACATGCAAATAGAAAAAACACATGCAAATAGAAAAACACCGGCAAATTAAGAAAACATCTTCATCAGTTTCACAACACATGTGTGCTCCAAATACTCACAACACAACCAAATACAGAAACGCACTGCAAATAGCATAGACCACAACGTAAATGTTTCCAGGGGAACCAAATAAGTGACGAACCCAGCTGGGACGTGCTTACAGCTCATGAGCATCCCTATGCCCTACTCCCTTCGAAGGGCAGATGGCAGAGCCCTTGAAGTGGGACTTTGAAGTGAGCAGGGCACTAGTGTGCCATTATGAAGGGAGCAACGAAAGACAACGTAATTTCCTCATTATTTTCACCTGGGATGTTCCCATGTCAACGAAGCACGGTGTCCATCAGCTGAATAGCTGTTCTTACGACAGAAATATAATGCTGTTAACATAACGGTTGCAAATAAATATATTATTTTTTACAAAAAAGCTTTTAAAATATGCGTTATATATCTGTGTGTGAGTGTCTCAACATTAAAACTTTGGACCCTACATTACCTAACATTTCTTATGAAACTTTTCTTTGTAAAAATGTAAACGTAACATGAAAAAATGTGTACAGTGTAACTGATGTATAGATTAATATCTTTCCCTCATGTTCTTTTTTATTTATTTATTCTAGTTTTCAGCTCATTGTTCTTTTCTCATTTGTATTCTGATGACATTGAACATATTGTTAATACATTTTGTATATTGTATATTGTCATAAAAAATGTAATCTCTGTATGTTTTGCAACAACAATAACAACAACAAAAAAAAAGTTAAAAGAAATTAATTATAACAAAGTAGACTTTTGAGCTGTAAGCACGTCCCAGCCGGGTTCGTCACTTATTTGGTTCCCCTGGAAACATTTCCGTTGTGGGTCTGTGCTATTTGCAGCGCGCTTCTGTATTTGGTTGTGTTGTGAGTATTTGGAGCACACGTGTGTTGTGAAACTGATGAAGATGTTTTCTTCATTTGTGGGTGTTTTTCTATTTGCATGTGTTTTTTTCTATTTTCATGTGCTTTCTTCAGTTGCAGCGCATTGAGCTCTCTCGGCCACCGTACTTCACACATGCATTAACAGTTTTATTACTCAATTCACTAAAAATGTTTGAAAATAGAAACATGTAACATGTAAAAATGTGTAATAAGAACATGTTAATTCATAATTAGGTAACAATTTAGTTTAGGATCCAATTCCCACTTTTAACTAGTTGCTTATTAGCATGCATATTACTAGGATGTTGTCTGTTTATTAGTACTTATAAAGCACATGTTAATCTCCAATCCAACACAAAACCTCAATTTAACAACCTTACAAACTAATAAGCAGTAATTAGGGATTTACTGAGTCAGAGTTAATAGTGAGAACTGAACCCTAATCTAAAGTGTAACCAATTAGTATAAATATATTTTATTTAATTACTTAATTCATCATCAATTATTTTAATTTATTAATTAACATGACACATGCCGAATCTGAAGATTACACAACAAAATAACCACAGAGGTGTGAATCGGTGTGTCATCATAACACATGTCAGTCAAGTCAAATGTATTTGTATAGAGCTTTTCACAATATACTTTATTTCAAATTATAATGTCAATGTTTATAATATATTAATCTTCATGCCCCATAGTCGCATTTAGGAGATTAAAGATAAATGTTAGATATATGCAATTGCAAGCAGACAAATGTCAAGTTTGGCCTCCTAAAAAGTGAAACTGCTAATATATCCTGCATTTTTGTATTAATCTTGTTATTCAAAGATGAGGAGATGTCTCTCTATGGTGTCATGTGTATTGACAAATACATTTGTGTCAAAAGATTATAATGTTAGATTGGACGTCAACAACAAAAGATATGAAGCGTTTCCTCCTCCCTTTTATTTATTCCTTTTAAAGTTGTCTTAAGTATGCATGATCATATGATTAGTTGCATTTTATAATATGTATTTAGCACTGTTCTCCCTGCTGTCTGAATCAATCAGGTAACAATCCACCAGTTGCAAACATCTACTCTAAGCCATATGCTATTTCATAACTAAACGTTCCAATGTCCTGACCAAATCAAACTCCAAAAATCCCAAAATGTAAAAAACTGCATACCAGCCTCTTCTGCCCCAGCACTTAAACCTTAAAGTCATATGATATGTGTCAGATGCCTTTCATCCTACTGAACACTTAAACGGTACAAACATCCCTAAGTAGAGTGTTTTGTGCTCTGAGCGTGATGTCTCAGGACACACAAGCATGCGTCCTGGTACCGATCTGCGCTCGGCTCTCATCGTGACAGCTCAGAAGCAGTGTGTGTGCGGATGTATGGCTTGTGGTGTTGCAGCGCTGTGGTGAGTTGTGACCGTTGCTGGCTCTTTCCTCTGTGGCTCTGTGTCAGGAAGCAGCTAATCTCAAAGCTAAGGAGAAGATGACTACAACACCAGCCGTGAGAAATGTGCTCGCTTCGTCCTCACAGAGACTAAAATGATGTTCATATTAGACGAAAAGTTCAACATTTAAGCACAGGATCATGCAACTGGGAAAATATGCCTTAGCTATAAAAAAAAAAAGAAAAGGAAAAAAAAAGGATATGGTACATGATGATATCAGATGCTAATCGTATTGTACTTTGATATACACTGGGATATATTACAATGCTATACATTTAATAAACAATTAAAACATTCATCACACACATGAATGTATGAGAATTATTTAATAACCAAAGTTGGGTGTAGATACTAGCTCTGCTCACTTATTCTTTCACTTCATCAGGTGCATCCTGGGATGCTTTTAAACAGTGTTGGAAGGAGTTAACTTTTTTTTTTTTTTTTTTTTTTGCTCCAAACAACCAAGAGTGAATGAATGAATGAATGAATGAATGAATGAATGAATGAATGAATGAATGAATGAATGAATGAATGAATGAATGAATGAATGAATGAATGAATGAGTGAATGGGAAATATAAGGTAACTACATGGGTTACGGCCCTGTTTACACCTGGTATTCAGATGTGTTTTGTTCAGTTGGATCACAAGTATACGAGAGAGACACATTCCTGTTTACACCTGGTGTTTTAATCCGTCTCTTTTGTCCATTGTTTTGTCCATTGTCCAAAATCCACTTCTGTCCTGATTTCTTCGAGGGGAGGGTCTATGGGTGGGTAAATGTATGATCTTTAAATATAATGGTCAAAATAAGCTCACGCAATTAACAAAATCAGGAATGGTGAGAGAACAACGACAAAGTTTAAATCCTGTCTTGCTAGTGCTTTTCCCAAAATGTTTTCACATTAGGTCAGTAGACGGAGACTAGAGTCTTTTGTGGCTGTTTGAACACACTCGACCACATGAGCGTTTACACTATGAAAGCAATCCGGTCGAATGCTTTTCAACTACCTCGTAAAGTGGTCGAAAGTGGACAAGCTCAAACCGTTTTAGACCCGGTTTACACTGGTATTTAATGTGTATTTCCACCTGTGATCCGAAAGACCAAAACACATCTTAATACCAGGTGTAAACAGGGCCTAGGTTAGGTTTAGGGGTAGGTTCAGTGTAAGGACACCTAATATAAAGTGGGACCATTAATTTGAATAAATTGTTAATATCCAACCATGGTAACATGGTAAACCTTTCTCTGTGTCATGCATGCGTTAGGGCATTTGAGTATGCTGGTGGCACTGGTGTGTTGATCCCCAGCGGAGGCGTGTGTGTTTGGAGGAGTGAACACACTGTTGTGGGATTGAGTTCAGCTCTGGCGCAGGAGGTGTGCTGGAAAGAAAGGGGATCCACATGATGCTGTTTTATTTTCCTGTGCAGACAATGGGATGCGCATACCTGCTGTCTCGCTGATGGGAGTAGACGTGACCTCCGAATGTGACACCAGAGCCTGCTGGAAAAGACTCATTTAAATCTGCAATTACACCAGTGAAATCCAGTGAAATATGCAATGCGGTAAATAACATCAAATCATCAAGATCCTTTTACTCTTCTCCTGATGATAGACACATGAGTGTGTTTGAGCTGTCTATCATCATCCACTTATGCATGTTAATTATTTCATAATACATAAAGTTGCACGAGATAAAATATTTATTTATTTATTTTAATACTGTGCTTGCTAAGGCAATTTACACTATTTTACATTGGGAAGACTTTACTATAAGGTCTCGTTTGCATTATCTAACACTAGCTTTGAGAAATACATTTTTAAAGCATTTATTTAATATTGCTTAATTCACAGTTAGTTCACAGTGCATTAACTACTGTTAAAAGATACAACTTTTGATTTAAAACATTAGGAAATGTTGAAACTCACATGATCTAACATCAATAGGCTGTAGATGTAGTGTTCATCAACTCATTTAGTTGATTAATGTTAACAAATGAAACCTACCCTTTTATTGTAAGGGATTTGACTATTATTAACTTTGTACTAAAGACATGAATGATCTATTAAATCATGTGAGAGAGGTGGTAGTGCCTTTTTAAAGGGTTAGTTCACCCAAAAATGAAAATTCTGTCATTCTGTCAAGAAATTTGTCATTCCAAACCCATAACACGTTTGTTCATCTTCGGAAGACAAATTAAGATATTTTTGATGAATCCGAGATGTTTCTGACGCCACATAGACTGCAACGCTATTGCACTTTCAAGGCCAAGAAAGGTAGCAAAGACATCGTTAAAATAGTCCATGTGACTACAGTGGTTAAACCTTAATGTCATAAAGCGCCGAGAATACTTGTGCGCAAAAAAACAATCAAAAATAACGACTTTATTCGACTTTTTCAACATGAACGACATGAGGGTGAGTAATTAATTATGGAAATGTTCTTTTTGGATGAACTAACCCTTTAAGTTATCAGATTTATAAGTTTCATGTTGTGGATAATGAAACTAGTAAAAAAAATATTAAAAAAACTAACTTTTTTGTTTAAAAAAAATACAACTGCATAGCAACACCCTGGTAACAATCTACAACACCCACTGTGCCAGTGAGTTTTGCAAAGGCTCACAGTGCTCACATTTATACTGGAAATATAGAAAACTGCATTATCATTTTTTTTTCTACCATGTTAAATGTGTAATAGAATATATAAGTTATCGTTTTGTGGTGTTCAGTCAATTATATCAGTGTTGGAATGGTTGTAATATGAAGCAGCTCTGCAGGAGCGCTGTAACAGCTCTCATTATAGCTCATCTCCTGAAAAGGACAGCAGTCTCTCCATAAGGAGATTTAAACTTCAGTTACAGGTTCAAGGTCTTCTAGTGTGCTTGAATCAAAGCAATTACTTTTAGACAGTTTCTCTCTCTCTCTCTTCCGGCACTCATTGCTCAATACAAAGTGGTGACCTTGCTAACTGTGTGAATACAATGAATTCTAATGAGAACATTACAGCCTTAAAAATATGTGTGTTTAAAGATCCACCTCTTAATCTATAAATGACTGCTGTATTGAACTATATGCAGTGGAGTCAATATTTACTTAAGTGTGTATTTTGGTATACTGTGATTACGTTCCTCCATAATTTGTGTGAATGTCATGCGGTGATGTGGTGACGGGGGGCTGTAGGGGGCAGCAGGGCTTTGTCTCTCAGCAGCAGAAGCTCTATGAGTGTGTTTCTCATCAGGTCAGCGCAGGTCAGTGTCACTGCAGACACACACACACACACACACACACACACACACTGCGGCAGTGAGTGAGATAAGGCATGTGTGCCGGCCCGGAGACCCTGTGCTATGCTTTATAATTGCTGGGCACAAACAACTTTTTTCTTCAGGGTTGTTTTTTTTTTGCATTTTGCATTTTGCATTTTGCATTTTAAAATTTATTGAAATTAATTTGATTTTTATTAAATGACTGAACCTTGAAGCAAACACCCATAAATCCAATACACATATAAAAAAATATACATATAATCTGTGTATTATTTTATGTATGTATTTATTATTATTATTATTATTATTATTATTATATTGTTTATTTGTTTGACTATTTGTTAACTCGAAAATGTATATATTACAATAATAACAAAGAGTAAAAAGGGAGAAGGCGAAAGAGATTGTAAATGGATAAATATATGGAAAAAGTAAAGACGAATATGTCCAGAAGAATGCCAGTCACATTTCATTTTAATGTATGAATATTATGGTGACATCATTGTGGTTACTTTGGTTTTAAATGCTATATACATCTAATCTATTTATTTGTTTTATGTGTGTGTTTATTAATTTTCATCCCTTTATTGAATAATTTGTCTATTTGTGTGACTATTTGTTTACTTTAAAAAATCATATGATAATAATAATAATAATAATGTCAAATAAAATGTCTGCTATATTTCTACTATTACTGTATATTTCAATATATTCTGTCCTATAAAATTGATATTTTATTAATACTTATTATTGCTTAATTGTTTTGTATATATATATATATATATATATATATATATATATATATACTTATTTATTTATTTATTTAGCTAGGGTAGTAACAATATCAAAGTACATTTCTGTGCAACATCTTTTACTTATTAATACTTAATCTGCTATATATATATATATATATATATATATATATATATATATATATAAATAAGTATATATATATATATATATATATATATATATATATATATATATATATATATATATATATATATATACATATTTATATATATATATATATATATATATATATATACTTATTAATTAATTGTTTTGTGCCAGGGTAACGTTAAAGCGCCTTGAGATTTTGTGCATTGTGCAAGAGACAAAGAAAGCCCAGGCACCAGGTGATGTTTATTCACGGTGAATCCAAACAAATGGTAAATAAGAGAAGAAAAACAAAAGAAAATCAATTAAAATGACACACTGCCCAACATGTGCGTTCACAGCTTAGATGGGGGGAGGGGGGGATGGAAAAACAAAATAATTGTATTTCAAAGAATAAACAAATTAAACTGACAGTAATCAAGGAGAATCACATTTGCTGTGTGAGAGAATTGTATTTCAATTATGATAAATTATTTTAAAATGAGTATGAAATAATGGCCTGCAATCAAGCTGGAAATGTCACAGCATGTCTTGAATAAGGTGAATAAGTATGCCAAAAATATGATTTCCATTTATTTACATTTGTATATGTGCCCTTGAGAGAACACAAATTAATTTAAGACTCAAAACAAATAAATGTATTTAAATAGGGTAAAAATCCTCCCTAAAAATGTATTATGGTTTGGAAAAACTAATCTTAACTTCTAATATACTGATAACACATGCATCTTTGTATGACAAATTATGAAAAAGAAAAAGTAGTATCAAATATCTGCCTTTAAAGACAGTCTTGTCATATCAGACATCATGCTATGTCATTATGATAGGCTATCGTAAGAGAAACTGTTAGGCTGCATGAGAGAGACATTTAGGCTGTGTGTGTGTGTGTGTGTGTGTGTGTGTGTGTGTGTGCGTGCGTGCGTGCGTGCGTGCGTGCGTGCGTGCGTGCGTGCGTGCGTGCGTGTGTGTGTGTGTGTGTGTGTGTGTGTGCAGACAGATTTATAGGTCCAGGTCTCTGTCTGTATATTTACAGTCTCACGGCCTGAGCAGATCCACAGTTCAAGAGCAGGGCTCTAGTCCTCCTTATACACAAACAATCTGAAACGAACGTATAAACCTTTTTTTCTACAAATTCTATTCCTATAAACAAACCTCCATGCTAATTTTCCAAAGCATTGGGTCTATTTGTCATCATTAGAAAGGTCCGAATAATAATATTGCCCAGTTATGTTCATTTCAGTGAACTGTGGAATTTAATTGAGATTTTTGAATATTTTTTGCAAGAAGTCTCTAATGCACACCAAGGCTTCAAAAATACAGTAAAAACTTTTTTAATGTTTCATTTTAATCTATTTTAATGTTTAATTAAGCGATGTATTCCTGCAGTCTTCAGTGTCACATGATCATACAAAATGCAATGTTGTTTTTCACTGTATTTTTGATCAAATAAATGCATCCTTGGTGAGCATAACATACTTCTTTTAATAAAAAATTATAAAAAATGTTTACTTTATTTCAGATATGCAGCATACCTGTCAAAAACTGATTCATAAAATTAAAGTTAACACTTCAACTGGGTAAAAACCCTGAACTTACCACTAAACCTTTAACCCTGTATTACATTATATTATATGACCCAGTACTTTCTTAAGTACATGTAAGTGCACGTACTGTAAAATAAAGTGCATTTTGGAACAAACCTCTAAAGTGTTAAACAAAACCCCTGAAACCCTGAGCAGTGAGCAGTGACATATAGAGTCCCGCCTGACACCCGCTCTCCATAATCCCCTAAAACACACAAACTCTGAAAGCAAGCACACAGGGAGATCCAGCTTACGTCTCTATTTCTTTCATACGTTTTCTCAGACGCACACATGGAGAGAATGATGGATTGCCGCTATGCTAACAGCATTAGCTGTCGTTCTGAGGGCAGACGGGCGGCTGAGATTTCCGACTCGTGAAGCCGGCAGACTCGGACCCAACAGTTAAGACACAGAGCATTAAATAACACAACAGATGCATGTTTATTTATCCAGCCCCCAGGCCAGCTCGACTGGTGAGTGCATCAACACCAGGGACATTTCCATGCAAGCAAATGGCGCATGTCATGGGTGGAGCAAACATGAAAATGGCTGAGAGGGTTTTTTAATCAAGAGACAATGCTTGATTTTTTTAACCCCCTCTCCCTCCCATTGTGTTTTTGCGCACTGGCTTTTTGCCTACTGGCTTCTGAAAGCTGTTGAAAGGGACAGTTCTCACTCTTTATCTTTATGTGTGTTGGGATTAGTTTGTCGCTAAGTTAAATATGACATAATTTCCCTTTGGGGACAGTTGGAATATTGATTCATAAATAAATAAGGAAGTAAATAAAATAATTATTGGTAACACTTTATTTTACAGTGCCCTTGTTACATGTATTTACCGTAGTAATTTATGCTTAATTACATGCAACTAACCCTAAACCAAACCTAATCCTACCCTAGGAAGTACATGTAGTTCATTCATATTACTCATTACTTAAACATAAAGGGTTACAATTTATTTTGAGGTGTCATTGTTACAGTGTAATTATATATTTAAGTACTGCGTTATAATAATTAACAACATGTACTTACTATAGGGTTAAGGTACGATTAGGTTTTGATTGAGGCTTAATTTCATTATGCATCATTTACTGTTATTACTACGGTAAGTACATGTAACATATGTAACAAGGACACTGTAAAATCAAGTGTTACCAAATAAAGAGTAACCAATTTATTTTAAGGTTACACAGGGTAAGGTGTTACAGTGAAATATAATTACTGAGTAATATTAATTTACTACTTAATATAAGGTTTGGTTCCGGTTTAGTTGATTTTAATTATCCATAATTTATTGTTTTTGCAACATTTAACATGTGTGACTACATCATGTTACAAAACATAATTATAAAAATGTAAAATGTTTCCTTTAGGGGTATGGTTAAGGTTTAGGTCAGAATTAATCTGTAGTGTTTTTTAAATTTGCTTTGTTTAAAAAAATGTGTGTGTGTGTGTGTGTGTGTGTGTGTGTGTGTGTGTGTGTGTGTGTGTGTGTGTGTGTGTGTGTGTGTGTGTGTGTGTGTGTGTGTGTGTGTGTGTGTGTGTGTGTGTGTGTGTGTGTGTGTGTGTGTGTGTGTGTGTGTGTGTGTGTGTGTGTGTGTGTGTGTGTGTCCACTAGGATAGTAAAACTTGAAATCGCCCACAGACAACTGTCCCCATGAGGAAAACGGCTCAATAAACACATTGAAAAATGCCTGAATAAAAATCGTAAAATGCAAAAAAGGTTTAGGGGATGAAAAAATACATTTAGCTAAGTGTAATACAATAGATGTCCTCATTTAGATAAGTAAACGTGTGTGTGTGTGCGCGTGTGAAAGTCTCTTTCCCTCCACTAATCATGCGGTGGTATTCATGGCTCTGCTTTTCTTCCCAGCTCTCTTCATGCCAGTAGAGCTCCAGCCGTGGCCACTCACTGCAGCTTTTCACTTTGCAGACAAAAAGAGGCGACACGGCGCGGCCACGAATAATGCGGTCAAAAAACGCACTGAGAGGAATTGCTGTGTTTTATGAGCCATTAAAATTTTATTCATCCCTCCACTGAAGCAGGTTTTGGCCAGGGGTCGTCATGCTTTAAATAAACTCGAGTCACTCCAGCACTTCACCCCGTATCTTGCCTTCAGACTCAATGGACTGTTTATTAGTGGTGTTTGCTAAGGCAAGCATCACTATTACTCTTTCTCATATACTTATGGATCTGAACGAACCCCTGACGCTCAGAACTATACTTTGGTTTGATATTTGTCCAACACCATCTGTGCTACTGACATGAATGATACCTCAAATCATGTGGCTTACTGAGAAGAGGTGTGTTAGGTGTTTTCCAAGCAATCAGACTTACAATTTTTCCCCTTGGAAACAAACAAAACAAAAAAAAAAAACTCAAAGACTGGCATGGAAGAAGGGAGCTGTCTAGAAAGCAATCCAGCATATAGAGACTTATCAGACTGGGCCAGTAAACAACCACTTAGCAACCACAGAGAACACCATAGCAACCACAGAAGCAATGTGCTGAAAACAACTTTTGCATAGGCAAGCACCATTCACATTGTCTTTTACTAATGTACAGGTGTGTGTGTGTGTGTATGTGTGTGTGTGTGTGTGTGTGTGTGTGTGTGTGTGTGTGTGTGTGTGTGTGTGTGTGTGTGTGTGTGTGTGTGTGTGTGTGTGTGTGTGTGTGTGTGTGTGAGAGAGAGAGAGAGAGAGAGAGAGAGAGAGAGAGAGAGCTAATATAGTCGGAAGGTGTGAACAATGCAGTTTCTTCCCCTTTCTATACCCTCATGTTTTAGAGTCGTGTGCACTATTAAAAATAAAGGTTTCAAACAGGGACCGGTGTTATAAAATAACCTTTTTTTGGTTTCCCCAAAGAACCTTTCTGTAAAAGAACCATTTTTTTCCCCTAGTGTGAATGAGATTGAAATAATCGAAAGAACTTTGTTTCCACTATAAAGCACCTTCTGTGAATGCTAAAGGTTCTTCATAGAACCGTAGATGCCAATAACGCACCTTTATTTTTAAGAGTGTACTTTAAAATAAAACACCCAAACACCAGTGCTGTCCACTGGCAGAGGTATCCAGTTCAGCGCTCGGCTCGCATGTTGTGCTGCTGACCCTCCCCTCAACTTTGACTCTTGACCCGCAGAGGTATCTGTCATGACAGGAGGCTGCTTAACACAAAACGCTGCCCGCTTCCAAGGGAGAGGAGAAAACAAGGCACAAACACACACAGTGGATTCCTTTATACCAGCCCTCCTCTTTTGTTTTGGACTGAAGAACGTGTTGCCTTTCTCCCCCCTCCCCTCTGCTTTCTTCCCTTCTCCTTTTTCTTTTCTTTTCTTTCTTTTTCCCCCCCTGCGCCAAGCAGTGTTTCTCGTTCCGCAGCAGGTAGTGGCTGGAAGCAGCAGGATTCTGGAGATTGTAAGAGAACGCCTTAATGAGCTGAAGGCCTCCTTGGCTGGAAACAAATGTATGCAAATGAGATGCACAACCCGAAAAAGGATGGTGGTCCAAGAAGAGAAGACGAACTGCAGCTTGACTGAGAGAGGAGTGAGCCCCCCCCCCCCTCTCCCCAAACCTGCACCAGGATGAGCTCTACTATCTCTCTCATCTGAGAACTGGTAACAAAAGCACATTTTCTCATCCTCCACTGTAGGCAACACTCTTACCGGCTTTTGCTCAATTACACCCGGTGGAATCGTGCTTAACTAGTTCAGCTAATCAGGAGTCAGGGTGAAGCTGGATGTTGATTCCTCTAGATATATGCAATCAGGTGTAGTTAGAATAATTGGAAATGTCAGGAGTATCCTTATGGATAGGAATGTTGGCAGAAAGAATGATTGAGTGTTTTGCTGTATGTAATCTTGGCACATTAAATTTGAAATTTAATTCTTAGGCATGGTGAACCAATGCTTACAACTCATATCATGTTTTATTAGCTGATGATTTTTTTTGTGTGTGTGATGTTTACAGTTATGGATTTTATTCATAATTAAAGTGTGATTTTCTCTTTTTGGTAAACTTATGTATTGCTATTGCAATACATGATTATTTATTTGTATGGTTTTGTTTTACACAAAAATACATACATTTCAAACAAATACAATATATTAAATATATAATGTTTTCGTATGATGCTAATTAATTTGCTTACATTTAAGGAAAATAAGGCAGTGTATTTTTTTTTAACAAACATAATCAGTATCGATTTTTTATGCTTTAGATAAAAGAGCTTTAATTTCTCATGTAATTGAATTTGTGGAGAGTCATCAACAGTTGTCTGAAGCGTGTCGTCTTCAGTACAGAAATGTAATATTTTTCCCTTTTAACTGATATTATATTTGCATTTTAATGCGTGTTCCCCCCCCCCCCCCCCCCCCCCCCCCCCCCCGTTAAACATCATTTGAAAATTTCAAAGGATTTTATGATTAAACATTTTGGAATTAGCTAGTCTATGTATCGTTTTAAATACAAATGCTCGTTTAAAATTTCAAGCAAATGATTGAGGACTGAAAATCGAGTTAGCCTATTTGACAAAGCGAGAATATGCTTTAAGTCGTATCAGGTGACATTACAAGTGAGAATCATATCAAAGTGTATTATATTTTATAATAAACATTATATATATTTTTTTAATATGATGTTTTGTTTTATTTTACATTAATAATAATGCTTATTGTGTATTAATTTTGGCGCATCTTTAAATCGAAGACTAGAATAGAATAGAATAGAATAGAATAGAATAGAATAGAATAGAATAGAATAGAATAGAATAGAATAGAATAGAATAGAATATTACATTTACATCAAATCAAGAGGAAATGTTTTGTAAAATTCATGGCAAAATACGTGTCATTTTGGGATAAAGCATTTTAGCCTGAAGTAATGTATTTGAGGATGTGTTTGTCAGCAATGATGTCGCGAGCGCTGCGATTATTTCCCGTAAAGCCTCCGTCTTATCTGACCGCTTCTAATAGACAGACATCGAGTGTCGACTGAAGGATTCACAGAAGAGCTGTGCGCGCGCGACAGAAAAACAGAAATCTGCAGAATCTGACTCCCACGCGTGCCCGCGGGTATAGACATAGAAAAGAAAGAGGAAAAAAAATAAATAAAAAATGCAGCCCTTTAGTGAGAAAATTCGAGAGGCACCTGATGATGGCGAGTTTGACATGTGTTAATTGCTCAACAGCTCTCCTCATTAGGGATCTTGGAATAGTTGAAGCGCTGCAGGGCGGAGAGCTGATGTCTGTCCGAATCAATATACAGCTCAACACACGCCATTATATCAGTATTCAGAGTATTTTGCATTTTAGCGTATTTTTTCTCTGAATTGTTTATAAAAAAATATATATAAAAAAATTGTATTCACTACATAATGATTGTAATATTTTAACATTGTAAATGTTGCCCATATAGGCTCTATATGTCTGTATGGCTGTCTGTCTAAATAACCATCCATCCATTTATTGTCTATATATTTTAATATTGCTCATATATACCCAACAATTTGTTTACAGAAACAACCCAGCATTTCTTGAGTGTGTATATTAATATTGTAATTTTTGCTCATATAGGCTAAACAATTTAATGTTACATACATATCTATCTATCTATCTATCTATCTATCTGTCTGTCTGTCTGTCTGTCTGTCTGTCTGTCTGTCTGTCTGTCTGTCTGTCTGTCTGTCTGTCTGTCTGTCTGTCTGTCTGTCTGTCTGTCTGTCTGTCTGTCTGTCTGTCTGTCTGTCTGTCTGTCTGTCTGTCTATCTATCCAGTCTTTAGTCTTTTATATTGTATTGTATTGTGATGTTGCACACTCCACCTTGCGCCGTGGTTTACCGTGTAATTTCTCTAATGGCTGAATTCCTGTTTCTTGTTATCTCGTATGTTTCCAGTGCCCGGCTCTCATTTGCCCCCCGCAACAATGAAACGCGTCATGTATCGGGATCCATTCCTCTGGTAAATTACTTGTTACCTGCTGGCATTTATTTATGTGGCTGTGAATTATAAAGCTTTGTTATTGCTCTGCCTTGGGTGAATTGTTTATGACACCAGTAATCGGAGTAATTGTTATTGTTGAAATGACCTGTCAGCTGGCCCTTGCAGCAGAGCTTGTCCTACTGACAGATAGTGACAGCAGAGAGGACTCCTGGACCCGCACCTCTGATGAGTTCTCCGCTGATAATAAGGAGCGCCGGGCCCCTGATAATTCGCCTGTCAATGCTGCCTGCACATCCCAGATCCTCAGCCAAATTGTTGTCATTCATTTTGACAAAGACAGCAAAAAGAGAGAGAGAGAGAGAGGCAGAGAGAGAGAGATTACCAAAATAAATTAATTTGTTCACACTTCCCCCATCTCTGGGAGGCTGCTCTCCAACCTGACTCGTAAATCGTGCTTGTCTCGAGCTCAACGTCTACTTCACCTGCGAATGCTTTCAGAGCATATCTGAGCATGCATGAAGCTGTGTCAGCCTGATTTAAAATCTCTGTCAACGCAAACTTTCAACCAAAAAAAATTAAACACCAGGCAGAGTGATTTTACCACAGTTCAGGCGGTAGAATTTGACCAGAGTCAGATTTCCCCTTTCTACCCAGAAGCTCTTGCTCTAGACATATGGCATTAGCAGGTCAGTCTGACTGTGCTGGCGGCCAGATCAACCTCAGAGAGGCTGAAAATCATAATCAATGTCATCGAGTCCGAGTGCTGCTTACAGGAGACATATCAGCCTGCGTCATATCGGCCTTTCTCTGCGTTAAAACAAATCTGGAGTGTTTATGTGTTAAATTCCGTTTCCATTCACTTTAAGAAGCATGTCACCGAGTTGAATTGACGTATAACGTTTCTGCTTCTTGCATTTCTGTTTTTCTTGCAGCCAAGGCTCACACTCATCAATAGCGGATGAAATCACAAGCAGTGCGATCCATCATATTTAATTGGGCCTTTGAGTTCCCAGTAACAATCTTTATTATTTCCTGAACCCTTGAAAATCAAGGAAATAGTATTTATTGAATGGTTTATTTTGTGTCTCTCTTGCTTTGAGTTTCTTAGATTTCTTAGAACCCTGTCATTTCTGACAATTGCTCATAAAAATCACCTAATCCCACAATATGGTTCACCTCAAAGAAAAGGAACAAGCTACCAAATCTGAAATGGAAGATTATGATAAATATTCTTTGAAAAGCCATAGCATGGAAATCAGAGGACTGTGTGAAATTAGTTCTGCAGGGTCCGGATGATGATATGACATCAGTAAGGCTCAAATGGCAGGTGATGACAGAGGCTTGATTGCGGCGATTTCATTTATTTGGGAATTCTAGACAGAGTGATGTCAGTGCATGAAATACCTTTCTTATCTCGTTTTTATTTTTATGATTATTGAACTTTAAAGAATTCCCCCAGTCTTCAAAATAACCGTAAACATGGCGCAGATTAGACCGTTTTTCATTGCAGATCAACGCTCACCAGTCCCCTCCTGCTTTTTTATTCAAATGATACCATTAACAATCTATTCATTTATCAAGGATGCAAAAATTAGGTTTTAAACAATGCCATTAATTATTGTTTCCAGATGCAGCATGCACAGCAAAGTTGATTATGGTGATTTGAATATAACACAAGCTCACACAGATGGTAGACTTTAGGAAAGAGAAGCCTATTTGAATAGGCTAGCAGACATTAATGGCGATAATGATTTATTTGTCCAGTCTGGCTTTTAATGATATTGTTATTCCACAGTTATGTGCATCCTCATCCCAAAACAGCAACTAAACTCTCCAATATTATATGATCTCTATAGTCTGTGTAATGATTTGTAAAATTATCATATAGTGTAAATTTAAAAAGAAAAAAATTGAATTTTTTTTTTTTAAATGAGGTTTTCATGTTCAATTGAATTTATAGCGAAAAAGATAAATAGCATAAAATCATTATTCACCATGGCTATAAAGGTGCTAAATGATGATTTTTCATTTTAATAATCTGTATCTATGCAGAAATATTCTTTCATTGTGGGAATCTGATGCACATGTTGAGTGCTGAACCGTGGCTGTCCATGTCCACATCTGTTTTTTATTAATACCACTATTTTTACAGAGAAACCTCTTCAAGAGAAAAGGCTGAGCTGTGTAGGTGAGTTTCATCTCTGATGAGGCGTGGGGTCTCCACAGGGTCAGACACACCATGACACCTCCACCATCTGCCCCACCTCCCTTCCCATCACACACACACACACACACACACACACACACACACACACACACACACACACACACACACACACACACACACACACACACACACACACACACACACACACACACACACACACATGCACATTACCTCCCTATTGCACTGTGAGAAATAAGCCCTGGATTGTGCAGTATATGATTTAATACGGTGTTTATTCCTTTAATCCATCTCGACTGACGTTTCCTATGGGAAGAACAGAGGCTGGTTAACCTGTCAGTGTTTAATCAGTGGGATATGAGTGAAGGTTGTTGTGGTGAGAGTTGGCCAGATGCTGTCAAAGAGATTTGCTTTAGGCAATATTTGGGTTATGATTTGATAAGATGACCTGAATACACATCTTCTTTTAAAGGTACTTTACCTAAAACAAAAAATTAATTTTCAGATTTATAAATGGTCCATTGATGACTTGGAATCGCCATTTGCTTTCTTGCGTCAAACATGATGCACCAGTTTGAATTTTCAGAACGATTTTTATTAAATATTAAAGTAAATGTTGTTTGTTGGCAAAATGCTTGTGTTCCACCAAATAAATAAATAAATAAATAAGAACACACACACACACACACACACACACACACACACACACACACACACACACACACACACACACACACACACATTTTATGGGGACGTTTCATAAACATAATGATTTTTATACTGTACAAACTGTATATTCTATCCCCTTACACTAACCCTACCCCTAAACCACACATTATAGAAAACTCTCTGCATTATTACATTTTCAAAAACATCACTTAGTATATATGATTTATAAGCTGTTTTCCTCATGGGAACCAAAAAAAAATTCCCCAAAAACATTTAGGATATTTCCTTCTTTGTGGGGACATTTAGTCTTCATAATGTAGGGTTTAACATCCTACACAAACACACACACACATACTGTAAAAAATGTTGCTGCAATTAGTTATAACAACTTCAAATTTGTTGAGATAACTTAAACATCCAACTTAACTAAACTAAACTAAAGTTAACTAAACTTAATATTTTAAGTCAAGCATTAACACATACTTTTTTATGTTGAAACAACACATTATTTCTTATTTTAATTTTGAAATTTAAGTTGTGATAAATAATCACAACAGTCATTTTTTGAGAAGATGATATGAAAGTGAGTATGATGACATTTTCAGTTTTGGCTGAGCTATTCCTTCTGATAGAGAGAGGCAGAATGAGGACGCAAGACTGCTGCCATGCTTTGTGTGTGGGAGCAGGTGCCAAAAGAGAGGCTAATAAACACCAGCTACAAGCTGGATCCTCACTCCAAATAATGTCTTTTGGCTATAGCTGAGCCATTGATGTAACAATACTGTGTTTCAGTAATGATGCCCATGTTGGGCATCAGTTACGGCTCTCTCCGCTGTTGGCATTGGCTTTCGGTCGCTCTCCGTCCATCTCACTTTTGGTTTTGGCTCTTGCCGTTTCTTCCTCGTTCTCACCTTGCCGTCTTTCTCTTTTCTCTCTCAGCATCTCGTCTCTGGATGCGATGCGGGCCAGTTGGGACTTAATCAGAACCAGATGGACACGGTGTCGAAATTGTCCAAAAGGGTCTGAGAACGTGGGGAGCTGTCAAGCCTGTGGAGAGAGTGGAATTCTTCAGTAATAAAACGTGGATTTATCACCTCTCTACCACAGTCATAGCCCTTTCTGTTAAGAGCCGATAGAGAGAGGGAGGCCACTGTCCATTATTCTCGCAAAACTCCGGCTCGGGTCCTCAGCAAGGCCCGAACCATAGCAGCCTTCGGTGAAGGCGCATTAACCGAGAGCTTTCGCGTCCCCTACTGAGTCAAATGAACCTGCTAAAATAGCCGCTTTTCACAATAGGCTGTGTAATTGAAACCAGAATGTGGAGGATTTGATAAATTGCTTGACCCTGTAGGAATGTTAGAGCTGTAAATTTTTAGTGCATTTTGGTTATGTGTTTGGGTAAATGCATGTCTGTTCATGTGTCTTTCGGCGCGTGAGTGCGTCTGTGTTTTTATTATTTTTAATAGTAATGGCTTTTCACTGTCGTTTTAGTAAGGGCATACACACACACGCACACACACACACACACACACACACACCAAAACCTTTGTGGGCCTTAAAGCACCTTTCCATTTTAAGATCAAATGGTCCATAAATCTTCCGAACTCTATGGAGTTCCTTCACGTACTTGCTGGTTTACATTAAAGATCGAAAAATCCTTGGAAGGCAAACCATCCGATGCATTTTGAAGCATCAAAAGATTTAGGAGCATGCAAACCAAAAATTGCACTGTTCATATGAAAAACAATATGAAAGTGAATGATATTAAATAACCTTAAAATCATTAGGAAAACTACATAGGAATTTTATTGTAAGTAAGTGAGTAAAAAATAAAGAATGTTCAGTAACACTTTATTTTACAGTGTCCTTGTTACATGTTACATGTACTTACCTTAGTAATAACAGTAAATAATGCATACTTACATGCAACTAACTCTCAACCAAATCCTAATCCTACCCTAACCCTATAGTGAGAACATGTAGTTACTTAATATTACTCAGTACTTAAACATATAATTACACTGTAACAATGACACCTTAAAATAAAGTGGAACCGAATTTTCTTAAAGATTTTTTTGAACAGTTTTGTATTTATATAGGTCATGCGTCGTCCATGGCGCAGATAGAAAACGATCAATCCGTTGGGGCGCTGTGAGGTCAGCGCAGTGTAAACACAGCACACGGCACGATTTATGGCGTTTGCTGCGGCTACAACCAGAGGTCTGTATATTTTCACATCATAATTGCTTTTTGCAGCTTTTCAATCACTGAGAGCTCTTTTTGTTTTGTCTCTCACCCTATTCTAAGGACTGAAGCATACACAACGGCCCAGGGGTATTTTCACCTCATTCTTAATTCTTAATTTCACCTCAAGTCTTAATGTCTTTCTTCTCTTTTTTTCAGAGTCAAATGAATTGTGCAGCCCTGTTAAAAGGACCACATCACACTTGAGACTTCGTACCGCGGGGTTTCTCACTTGTTGACAGTAGTTACCTGTGCCCTGGCAGACCCTTGGCCCTGGGATAAAATGGCTTCTATCATGGGCCAGACACATAAATATTTCCCTTTCTATTTTCCAAAATAGCTTTTAATTTAACAAGTTTTATGGCTCTAATATTAAGTGCATGTGTTTTACAAGACACTGTGTCCTCTGAGTCACCCCTTGGTTTTCGGCTGCTTTTTTACCTTATGGAGAAGGGGGAAAGACGGGGGGGGATGTTTGACTGGGCCTCTACCAGACACTCCCCCATGCTCCCCTTGGCCTGGGCCTCTCCTTCTATGGGACGGCCATGTAGAGCGTCTAGGATTAAGGGACGGGCAACTCCCTCTGTCCGCACTAGTGTGTTCTGGCCCGCTGACCTCTCCCTTGGGGATCCGAAAGTCCAAAAAACCTCTCAATCACTAAAGTTCCCGCACGATGGGGATTCCATGTGTAGACAGCACTAGGAAAAGAATGGGCTCTCGAAGTTACAATAAATATAGATGTCCCTTGTATTTAACCACGGTTAGCATTACATTTATAACAGCACCCTGGTTATGGATTTATTACTGGGTAACAGAGTTCTGAACGTTTGTGTGTGTGTGTGTGTGTGTGTGTGTGTGTGTGTGTGTGTGTGTGTGTGTGTGTGTGTGTGTGTGTGTGTGTGTGTGTGTGTGTGTGTGTGCACTGTAAAAAATGTGGCTGCGATTAGTTATAACAACTTAAAATTTGTTGAGATAACTTAAATATCCAACTTTACTAAAGTTAACTAAACTTAATATTTTAAGTCAAGCATGAACACATACTTTTTAAAGTTGAAACAATGTTGGATTTTAAGTTGTGATAAATAATCGCAGCAATTTTTTTTACAGTGTGTGTGTGTGTGTGTGTGTGTGTGTGTGTGTGTGTGTGTGTGTGTGTGTGTGTGTGTGTGTGTGTGTGTGTGTGTGTGTGTGTGTGTGTGTGTGTGTGTGTGTGTGTGTGTGTGTGTGTGTGTGTGTGTGTGTGTGTGTGTGTGTGTGTGTGTGTCTCTAGGGACAAATTTATGTCAAGTTGTTCTCTCTGTCAGGATTGAGTGTCTGTTTGCTTTTTGCTCACATGATGCAGTTTGATGAATAAAAAAGCTCTTCTGAGCAAATCAAAAACTTCCTGTTTAAAAAGCAGGATGGAAACAACTACTTTACTCCAATAATGAAAACCTGTCATCATTTACTCATCCTCATATTGTTCCAAACCAGTACAACCGACTTTCTTCCAGGGAAAACAAAAGCAGAAATTCTGAAGAATTTTGCTGTCACTCTTTTCCAAGTAATTACAATAAATGGTCACTAGAGCTTTTGAGCTTCCAAAAGGAAGAAAAAGCACAGTAAAAGTGATTCCGTCACAGTATTGTAGAGCACAATGGAGGGGAAAGTTTTTAAGGCATAATTACAATTACAAATCTAATTACTTTAGAAGACTTGGAATATAATGCACTCATCATATGGACCATGTTTACTTTTATTACAGTCTTTTTTAAAAGCTTGAAAGACATGAAGGTGAGTAAATGGTTCATTTCAAACTTTTCATCCTCTAATGTCCAAAAACTGCATCTTTTGTCATTGTGAACAGGTAAATGAGAAAATATTTTATTTATTATTTGTTTATTATTCGTTTTTTTGAGTGTGTGTGCAAAATAAAGTGACATGCTGTCAATTCAAAAGTCTTCTACTGACATTGTGTTCTTTTTATTTCTTATAGGCTAATATATATAAGCAAAGTGTTACATATAGACAACAAAGATGGTTGTCAAAAAATGAATAATATTGAATAAATTATGCAGTATCCAAAAAATCCAAAGGTTAACAAATACGATTATCAAGGGACCTGCACTCAAAGT
Source organism: Leuciscus leuciscus (assembly GCF_965113295.1). Classification (NCBI taxonomy): domain Eukaryota; kingdom Metazoa; phylum Chordata; class Actinopteri; order Cypriniformes; family Leuciscidae; genus Leuciscus; species Leuciscus leuciscus. Next base: position 30,365,898 of record NC_138746.1, read on the forward strand.
GCTGTAAATAATTATAAAATTATATATATTTGCTAATATATTAAAAGCGGCGATACATAACTTGAAATGGGAGTGATCAGTTTTAAATGGTTCTTAGTCTTATTCATTTGTTTATGGGAAGTATTCTGATATTGCTATTGAAAGGAATAATGATATTTTGATATAGAAATCAGTGACCTTGTGTGTCCAGTTTAAGCTCTAAAGCAAGAGTTAGCAGAAACTATTCACACATATGTTTTTTATCTGTCAACATCAGGGACCAATTCAAATAAGTGATTTTTAAGAACATATGCAATTGGTTCACAGTATATCTTGCATTTATCAAGCATATTCTCACTGGTTGTTAATGATTTCTTTCGTTTTCATCTTTTATTTAATCTCTCTCTTGGTCTGTCCTCCTGATGTATTAATTCTTTTGATTATTTCTCAAAACAATCTTTTAATAATTCCATTATTCATATAGTGTCTGCTGATTGTAAATGCATCATGAGCTTGCAATCAGATTTTCAACATGCCTCAATTTCACTAGAGCATTTAATCATAAACATTGATTTTATTTTAAATCAAACAATAAGACGTGAGTGAGGGACGGACAGATGCATTCATGAGAATATAAAAGCCTACGACCTGTACAAGATAAGAATCTCCATCATCTGTAGGCACATGCAGAATAAACAATAGAGGTTTTCTTCACAGAAAAAACAAACACTCTCTCACACATACATCTCCAGCGAGCTCCTGAAATTCAGCATGTCATAAATCTACCCCTCTGAATACGCCTGGCATGTTTTAAGGTTGCTGTGTCCATAATACCATATAACATAAGCACACTGCAGTTGATTGGTAGACATAAACATTGACTGCGGCCCGGACGCAGTTTAGCACCCAGCTACAATTCATCGGTAAACTGAACTGCTGCTGTAAGTGAAAAATCAAGGTCTGTTGTCCCAAGAGTGGGAATGGACTACACCATCACAACGAGAGAACGGGAGAGAAAAGGCCATTTTGCATCAGCATTTTCTTTTCGAAATATTTGAAATACTTTTGCCTAAAGCTAAAATGTGGCATTCGTCTAGTCACATTTCTTAAAATGGTACTTAATGGGATAGTTCACCCAAAAGTGAAAATTACCCCATGATTTACTCACCCTCAAGCCATCCTATGACATTCTTCTTTCAGACGAATACAATCAGAGTTATATAAAAAAATGTCCTGGCTCTTCCAAGCTTTATAATGGCAGTGAATGGCTGTTTCTGTTTTGAAGTCCATAAAAGTGCATCTATCCATCATAAAAGTGCATCTATCCATCATAAAAGTAATCTACACGGCTCCGGGGGGATTCTAGCTTCCGGCCAAACAGCCACAAGCAGTCTACTTACGCCTAAAGCGCAACTTACACAACTCATGACGTCGGAAGTAGCGTAGTACATAAATATCAGCAGTACGTCACATTACTTGCATAAGTTGCGCTTAGACTTAAGTCGAATCTGTATGTTCGTTTGGACGGAAGCTAGTTATTTTACTTTATACATTTTTGAATATGAATATTTTTCTTACACAAACACATCACTTTGCTTCAGAAGGCCTTTATTAACCCCCCGGAGCAGTGCGGAGCACTTTTATGATGGATATGCACTTTTATCGACTTCAAAACTGAAACGGCCATTCACTGCCATTATAAAGCTTGGAAGAGCCAGGACATTTTTTAATATAACTCCTATTGTATTTGTCTGAAAGAAGAATGTCATACACCTAGGATGACTTGAGGGTGAGTAAATCATGGGCTAATTTTCATTTTTAGGTGAACAATCCCTTTAATAGGCTTCTGAACCTGTATTTTTTCCATAATGGAAAAGAAAACCTACATCACAAAGACTTTGGAGCACTGGCCTGAAATGCTCATGACATCATACTAAAACTGTAGAAATATTGGTATCTTTTTACCATGCATAGGAAATTAGCATAACTCACTGAAACACAGGTGAAACCGATGAAGATGAATGATAACGTGTAGTAAGGGAAGGGAAAGTAATTTTAATACAACATAAGAGCACCACATAAGTCTAGAACAAAGATGTTCCGGATTGAACTAAAATAAAACACGACTCTGATGGATGTAAAATCGAGTCAGAAACACCTGGCCGCATTAGAGCGGTTTGCCTGTCCTCTTAACCCTTTAGCCAACACCCTTCAGTTCAAATAATGCTTTTATCCCGGATCTGCAGAGGTGCAACTCAGGTTACTCATTTAAAGCGCTTATTATTTATCTTCGTGTTGTGTTTTACCCATTGACATCCATTTAGTGCCGATGACCCTGCTTTTACAAACCCTAATAATTCAAAAATGTTATAGCGTGTAACACTAACATTCTCAGGCTAATCCATCACAAAGCCTAACAATAGCCTGCCTCAACTGTGGCACGGTGTACTAAAAGCTTTTATGCTAAATGTGTAGCTTCGTCCAAAGTAAAGTGTGAGGGGTCGGGGCAAAGGGGTCCCTTATCAGATGGATTTGTTTCCTCTACATCTAAGTGGAGAGGGATTTATCTCATACATAAACAGTTGCAGGAATGGAGGTGGCACATCTTTGAATCAGCTCAAATATTTGGGCGTTCTGTTTCTCACGCGTCAATGACTTTGTCTCTTACTCACACTTCAGTTAATCCTTCATTGGTCTTTCAACATATTGCCACAGGTATAGAGGTTTAATTACCGTGGAGTGGGAAATAATATTACGTCAAACAGAGAATTAGAGATCAGAGAAAACTATAGCTTTGTAACAACTAGAAAAAAAAAATATATATATATATATAACTTTCTGTAACACTTTATTTTACAGTGTCCTTATTACATATGTTACATATGTTCAGGTTTAGTACTTTTATTAGTACTGGGTATTACCCAGTTATACACTGTAAAAAAAAAAAAAAAAAAGCTGCTGGCTTAAATTTTTTGTACAATAAACAAGTCATTTCAACTTAAATTACACTAAACTGACCTTAACAAATGTGTTGAATCTTGTACAACTTGCTGAACATACCTTGATGGGTTAAAGCAATGTAAAAACATACGTTGTCATAATTGATCATATAATTTTTTGCAGTGCAATTACTATATTAGGTAAATAGTATGTACATGTGGAACATGACTGCAAAATAAAGTGCTACCAAAAAAAAAAAAAAAAAAAAAAAGATCACTATCAATACATTATATGCATTAATTAATAAATTTTAGAAATGAGTACCATTAATTCTAACAATGGTACAATTTAATTCTGTCAAATACAAATACAACAGCACAGGAGCAGAACAACAATACATAGCAAGTCACGTCATCCATTTATCATGTTCTCCTCTGCTTTTCAGTTTAAAGAGGTAGAAGAGGCTCTTCCACTTGCTTTAATGTTTGGTTTAGGGTAAGTAGCCGATGGGCTCCCCACTGTTACCTGAAAACCTCCACAGCACTCTTTCTAACTGAATCTCTTGTGCAGAGGCAGTCAGCCAGTCTGATAGACTACATTGCTCTTTATAAACTGTCTATGGTCCATAAACTACACAGCAGAAAGCGTGGCTTTGGGTTCAGGATTAAGACCTCCGAAAGCTTCTATTACTGTAACCGGGTCCCATGCAAGCATGTTACTTCAAGTGCTCCAAAAGTTTGCATATTTTTGATTTGGGTCAATTCTTTCCCAGTCGTTGTAATATTTTGGCATCATGACACCATGGCAGCTAAGATGGTAATCCAGCCAAGTGCCCATCCCTGCGTTGCCTGAATGGGTGTGCCTTAAAATGCTTGTGTAAAATAAACAGTCCTACTGGTATAAACTTGCGGCCTGTCACATGCTCTAACGCCCCATTCACAACCAGACATTGCAAAGCGTTAAAAAAAAGCAAAATATTCGTACTGAAGCACTAAGCTTACAGTGAGAGATGACTGAAAACAAAACAAAACAGATGAATAAATGGATACATTTAAATATTTTCAATAGGATGCATGCATGAATGAGCCAGCAGGATAATCTATTTTATTTGATGCCTCTGCAAAAACTGTTATAATGAGATGTCAATCACGCTAAAAAGTCTGCTCTGCTAACGATAATAACTTATAACACGATTATACAGCCTATTGCATGTTAATGATATGAAGCTGCAGAATACAACAACAAAGAAATACAACCGTCTATGATTGTTTTATGCGTGTCTTGAATATATCACTGTCTATTTCACCCTTGAGGAATTTGCATTCTATCTAAATAATAGTTTATCCGCGCTTGCACGGTGTTTACAAGTGTGATAAAGTGTGAAAATGACTTCCGTTGATTAAAAGTAAAAAACAGCTGCATACCAAAACTTATAATTAGATTTACTTAATGAACAGTGCGAATACATTTTCTGAGACCATCCTGTGGATTTGCGCGCGCTTCTTCACTGCAACAACAATAACAAAGTATATCTGCGTCTGATTCACGCACACGACTTCAGGGTGGGAATGTGAAAACACGCAACTTCGGGAAAACTGACAAGGTGAGAGAGCTTCTTGCTGACATTTTTAACCCGCCACGGATGTGTGGCTGATAATTATGCGCGCTGTATACACTCTGGGTGTTACTTTGAGATCGCTACCGGATTTAATTCATCATTAGGAAATGGTTGTCTTAAAACGGAGCTTGATGTGTGAATAAACAACTGTTTCATTTACAGCATTACTAGAGAATCAGCCCAGAGCACAAAGAAAAGCAGACCAACGCGTCAAGACAAAAACTCAATGCCTGCTGGGACAATTTTAGGGTTTATATATATATAAATATTTATATATAATTTTATGCTTCACTGCTTGATTATTATTATTATTTCTTGACCAACATGCAAGAAGTCATTATATTGTCAAGTGACAAAGAAAATTATAATGATATCTGCAAGGATAGACCCTCATAACTGTGTTTGATCAGAATTTTTATTTTATGTAGGCTAAAGATTTTTTATTTAAAAAAAAAAAAATCTGATATTTTGACTTTTGAATAAAAAGTCGGTTATATTAAGGTCAACGAGACTTATCCCAAGTATAAACCTCTAATTTCTTTAAAAATCACTATACTGCATTTATTAGTTTTTTTCCTTTAACATTTTTTTTAAGTGTTTATGAAAATGAAGTGTCTTCAATAGGCTATTTTTTGTATTGTTATAATTAATGAAAGTGTAGCAATGTAGTAATATTGTTTTTATTAATATTTCATTCACCGATATGCCAATCCACTGATTAATTTTCGAGTGTTACCATGATGTACCCTATATGTTAGCCTATTCAAACTGAAAAGAAGACTATTATAATAGACTACTGTGATTCAGTAATGTAATATTGAATGGTTCTTTTTGACGTATCGGTTTTGGTCATTCTTGGCTCGTTGTCCATCAGATTCTTGCAGCAAAACTGGCACATCAAAAAGACACGTTCCCATAGACCGAATTACAGCCTCCGAAAATAAATAAATGAGGAGGCCACTGGCCTCGGGTCAGAGGTTTATCACTCTTCTGCTATGCGAGTGGAATTTGTGACTCTCTGCCTTGTCTCAACTTGCAGCTCACATATTTACCTAAAGTAGTCGTGACCTTTTCACCTTCGGTTTCAGTCATGTGACACACAGGGATTTAATACTGTATCAAAGTTTCTCTCAAGAGGTCTCTGCATTCATACCGACTTAAAATGAAATTAATAATAGGATTTTTGTCTTCATTAGATGATTTATCTTCACAGATTTGTTGATTTGCATATTAAGACACTCTAAATAATTATTTCCAATGGAATATTGTGATTAATTGCTTCAAGGGTATTGCGACAAACACAACCTTATACTAATAAAGCGGTGTAAGAGATAAAATAACATTATAATAATTTATTATTACAAAGTAAGTAGAATGCATTCGTTAATATATTTCTGTAGGTGCGTGTGCTACTTTCAACTCAGTGTGAGTTTCTGTATTTGCTCGCTGAATCAGTAATAGCCTTTAATTATATATTTTGTTGAAATGTTATAGAACAATATTTTTCTACTTCTAAAATAATATTACCTCACTTCCGCAATCGTGCAAAAGTTCTCATAACTTGATAGGCTCTTTTAGTTTGCTCTTTGAATGTGTGTTGCGTTTATCTTTCGCCCCTAACAGCAGATGCATATACTTCACTGTCTCACCGGGATCAAAGCGAAGAGAGAACATAAGTGGTTATTGTAAGCGAAACATAATACCTCATAACATAAAAGAGAGCGGAGAGATGATGCTGCTGAGTGCGTTTTGGCATTCATCGAGACTTTTGGGCAGGTGGGGGTCGGTGAGCTCTCATTAAAGCCTAACACACAACGGCTATTATTGGATCGGATCTCAGCAGGTGAAGATGGGAGCCGGGCTGGCGCACCTTTCCCTGACATCCGAGGCTGCTTTGCCGGCTCTTGTCCTTCGTAAGCTGCAGCCGTGGTGACCTTGATAGTGATCGAGAGAGAAAGTGAGAGAGCGGTTCAGAGATACTACGCGGTTCTGTTGCACGATGCCCCGATTGTAACATAGCAGCGCTCCTTAGCCTACTTTTGCCATAATCAGACGAATGAGTAGCCTACCACATTTCCCACGAATTAATAATAATAAATAATAATAATAATAATAATACACTGTAAAAAAAAGATTGTTGGTTTAACTTAAAAAAGTAAGATGCTTGCCTTAAAATTGTTTGTTCTTTGAAATAAAAAATGTGAGTTAATACAATGGATATTGGTTTAAAGCTCTAAATATTAAGTTATCTGAACCATATTAATTATCAAAGTTGATTTGACAAAAGAAAAAAAAGTTGTGATAAATAATTAAAATATGTTTACAGTGTAATAGTAATAATGTCTGTAGCCTATATGTAACAACTTTCACATTTAGAGATATAGACACTTTTCCAACGTACGCGTCTTTGTATTTGCAGGAACCTACAATCTCATTAATATCTATATTATTATCCGATGTCAGCAGCTCTTCTGTGCCATAGCTAAGAGCTTAAGTTATATAAATAAATAAATACATATATGGATATTTTGTCCTATGGCGTTGTCGCCATTCAAAACAACTACACACACACACACACACACACACACACACAATAAAATAAAAGCACATCAAAATATATTTTTTTTTTTATTATTATTATTATTTCTGGTACATGCAGGCTTATTGATAAATCATTCTCATGTCTCTTCATGTGTTGCTATGAGTGGGAAAGCTACTATTGTTCGTCATGCATGGCAAAGGACGCATGTGTTTGCTTCGTGGCTTACCAGCTCTCCCTCTGGAAGCTCAAACACTACATTATTGCTTAATTTGCGTGCTTTATTTTGGACTCAATTTCTTTAAACCAGCAAGTGCACTTTGATGGGGGAAACAGAAGTCACTTGGTGTTTTTAAATATATTCTTCAAGTCCGTTCTGGCACAAACAATAAATAGGCTTTTCGTGCGTTCAGTCCTCATAAACAGTCTATTCCAACCCTTATTTAAAAAATTAATTTTGTGCTCTTTACGCACGTAAAAAAATGTTTTTTAGTAATTATGTCGAAATGCTATTCATAATTTTTAAACTGTTTGTTTTTACGAGGTTACACAAAAAAAAAAAACAGCTATTCTCTATTCTGTGTATCAAATATATTTTTTTCTTTAATTGTGGAGTACGAAGCTGTATAATAAGCGCTTATTGAATTGAACGGACAAGAAAGCAATCCTGCATCCTCTGACCCCCGAAAGCAGCCCGCTTTCATTGATCACCCCCTTATGAGATAATGCAATTACAAACATCAATAAGGAGCTGCGAGGGGAATCATTACGTGCTGACAGTGATAGATGATAGTGCAGAAAATAGCGCGTTTCTCTCCAACAATCCTGGAGCCCAGGGGCTTTCAGGGGTGGGCGAAGTCACCAAGGAAACAGATGACATCCAAAATGGCCCTGCAGTTTTGGACAGTCCATCTCTTTTCTCCAGACTTCTCTCTGTTATAGTCCACCAGCTGCCACATAACATTATTCTATGTGGTAACACGCTCGAGACGTTAGTGAAACAAAGTTGCAATATCATACAGACACGTCAGGCATCGCTTTCTCACAATTCTATTTATTGGTCTTGCAATTTGATATAAATCGACCTGACTGCTCATCTATTTAGGGTATTGTTCAGTTGTTTTGGGTTTTATGGTGTGATTGCCGAAATGTATATTTTAAACTGGTCGTCTGTGAGACCTTCAAAATAAACAAGAAACTAAAAAGCATGATTTGATTCGGTTAGTTCAAAAGAAAGTGACGTAGACTATTTACTATATCGTAAAAATAATGTTAAATAGCTACTTCACTTGAACAACGTGAAATGTTGCTTGGTCTTTACAACACTTTCATTCTTGCATTGTATTGATTCAATTGCATTGCAAGTGCTTGCAATACTGTAAAATTATGATTTGTTTTTAGCTATAAACTCAGTGGTTTAAATAAATATATAGTTATAAGTAGGCTACATCGATTTGTATTATAGTTGTTATTACTATTTAAGACTTATTTTATGTTGCATTTGCAAGTAAAATAATTAATACAGTGTGGAACAATGTTATTGTGCTTATGTTTTGTTTCTGCGGTATTTCTCACAAACATACAAAAAGTCTCTCTCTCTCTCTCTCTCTCTCTCTCTCTCACACACACACACACACACACACACACACACACACACACACACACACACACACACACACACACACACACACACACACACACACACACACACACACACACACACACACACGTCGTGTTTTCATGGGGACTTTAAATAGACATAATGATTTTTATACTGTACAAACTGTATATTCTATCCCCTTACACTAACCCTACCCCTAAACCACACATTATAGAAATCTCTCTGCATTATTACATTTTCAAAAACATCACTTAGTATATATGATTTATAAGCTGTTTTCCTCATGTGGACCAAAAGAAAAATTCCCCACAAGGACAAGGATTTCGTGGGGACAGTTTGTCCCCATAAAGTAGGGTTTACCAGTCCACCCCCACCACACACACACACACTTCATGGAGCAGTGGACAAACATGACCAATGAATGGAGAGTGGACCACATTTGCATCTGCCACTGCCACTGCCTGCGTGCTGCGAAGACACATGACCCTTTGTGAAAGTTTTCAAACTGAAGCAAAACTACTCGAGTACAGAGTACAGATGACAGAAACACGCAGCAGCCCAGCCCATGCTGCTCTTTATGGGAGGCAGAAAGTCCTGTTTGGGCACCTCTGTGCTTATGGAACAAATTTCTTTCAGTCATTACTCACAGAGTTCAGTATGTGGTCAAAGCCAGATAAAAGCTTTCTTCTTTCTTCTTAAACAACAGATGGAAAAGGCGTCGTCTTTATATGTCTTTGACTGCGGTTAAATGAAGAAAATCAATAATCATGTTCATTTGCAAAGGTCACGAAACGCTCATTAGGAAACTTGCTTATACCCAGTGAGTAAGTGAGAACAGAACAGAATTAACAGAAAACTGATCTTTCTAAAATAATGTTCTGTATGTAGGCCATGATGTCTGATAGGTCTACTAAAATGTATCTTTGATATAGCTGGTTTAGCTTAATTGTGCGTTGGCAGAAACTATAGGCTATATAAAGTATAGCTACGCTACGCTTATTTTACACGTAGCGTATTACTGTTAGCCTTCATATTTTAGCCAACACATTAAAATAATTAATTCCAACAACAACAATAGACAATGTGTGCTCCAAAAAAATATTAAATATGACATAGGCAACATAATGCATATTAATATTAATGTTACATATTGTACAATAATATTAGCCTAACTATATGGTAACAAACATATAGGCTAAAGTGTGACAAAAACACTAAAAGTTTGCTCCTTTAATTGTACATAAAATTATCAAAAATGTTTATATATATATATATATATATATATATATATATATATATATATATATATATATATATATATATATATATATATATATATATATATATATATATATATATATATATAATTTAGTAATTCACCATTTCAGTCCATAATGAAATCACTGGATAAACTTCAAGATATTAAATATGCCCCTGAAGGACAGTTTTCCAGATCCCCTAAAGATGGCAGTCAAACATGGGATTTATCTCCGCCCGCGTCTCCAGAGCACTGAATGGCGAATGGTTGAGGAATTCAAATCTGAGGAGCTGAGACGGTGTCATTAAACCGTCGCCTGTGTTCCGCGTTGCTTGAGAGCAAAACATTCGGCAAAGGGAAGGTAATAAAAATACAATGGCGATAGAAAACTGAAAGACGGGTTTGAAAAAGGGAACTTATTGATTTATTATGGGAGTGTAGTTTAACCTGGCACCACCCGTACAAGCTGGTTAAGTTTTTCAGAATTCCCACAAGAATATAGCACATTTCCCTGACGTCGTCTTGTCGAATCCATCGTAAACATACATTTCGATTAGTTGTGTCTGATTTAGAATTATTTAAGCGCTTGGTTTTAGCGGGTAGCTTGGAAACAGCCATCGCCTGGATAATGCCTGTTCAAGCGCTCTTGACGGAGCCATTGAGTGAGTGAAATAAGGCGTGAGGGGGAACTAATCTTCCCATTTAAGTGTTTGTGGCAATTTTATCTAAATGAATTTTAATGTTAAACGGGGGATAATTCTTCCTTTATCCGTCCCTCCACCTCATCTAGCCCCCCGTTTGAGCCTCGGTTCTTCGAACGGGCCGCACATTTGTTGGACATTAGCAAACGTAGCCTACGAAAGTTGATTATGCAGTAACAAACGTCGTCAATTTCATTCTGCTTTACGACGTGTGATATATGTTGCCCTTTCTTTAAAAAAAGAGTTGGACTCACCTTGTGCATTCGCCTCGGACCATGTTCACACTTTACATTAAAGTGTTCTTGTAACTTATGTGTTATAATTCATTACAACAAAATGTGTAATTACATGCAACTCTTAAAATAATAACTTCCTGTTAATTTGGGTTACTCAGAACATAATTACTTTGTGGACACTGCAATGAAAGGTGTGACCCAAAGATTTAAGATGGAATAAACCTGTAGGCCAAGCCTCATGTTCAGACCATGTTCATTTGTTACATTACAGCATTCTTGTAACTCATGTGTTATTATAATTAATAATAATAA